>NC_134458.1:160000688-160160688 GCF_047948215.1 Lycorma delicatula | reverse complement strand
TCTCACACACACACACACACATCCGCAAGCAGAGAGAGAGAGAGAGAGAGAGAGAATGCGAGAAAGTTTGATAGAGAGACATTACCGATAGGGAGACATTGACAATTGACTGTACATATACATTATCTCTCACACACGCGCGCGCACACACACACACACACACACACACACATCCGCAAGCAGAGAGAGAGAGAATGCGAGAAAGTGTGATAGAGTGACATTACCGATAGAGTGACTTTGACAATTGACAATTTACTGTACATATACATTATCACACACACACGCACGCGCACACACACACACACACACACACATCCGCAAGCAGAGAGAGAGAGAGAGAATGCGAGAAAGTGAAAGTAATGCGAGAAAAAAAATAAATAACGGTGCAAAAAACGAAAGAAGTCTGTTAATTTTCGACTACATTGGCAATTTTGATGACGTAATTTGTTTTTATTAAATAGTATTTTAATACATGTAAAAGTAAAAAAATCGTTTTGAAATTGGTTCCTTCTTTTATTTTAAATTCAAATATATATTTTAAAGCGATTATATATTAAAGATTACTAAGTTACGTCAGGAGGGATTCATTAGAACAATTAAACAACTGTAATACAATTGACCAATCAGAGACACAGAAAAGTAATTAACTTGTTTTCAATTCTTATAACAAAGTTGTTTATCCTTTTAACGACGGATTAAGAGATGTCACGAGGTAGTCGCTCGAGTCTGTAACGAAACTCTCCGATATGATTGACCAATCAGAAACGCAGAACTGTAATTAACTTGTTTTGAATCTATCTTGTGACGTCGTACGAAGTAAGACATCTCTCAGTTCGTCGTTGACCGTTACTGAGTGCATATCGTTTATATGTGGTAACTATGAACAATCTTCTAGAAAGGTAAACCACATAATTTAGGACATTATTTTAAAGTGAGGGACATTTATTTTATTGCATACAACATAGTTTTATTTTTTTTAATGTATCGGTTTTAAATTAAACATTTTTTTTCTTTATTACAGTTTACATTTAACGTAGATTTTTTAAAGCACGTTGCCACAGTTTATATCTACTTTGCATGAAATTTTGTTTTTTAATGATTTTTTTTTAGTTTAAAATCTATTCTATATAAATAATAATCTTCCATTTTACAAAATTTGGTTTATTCAACAAAAAAAAAGGGGTGATGTAATCTTTTTTGAAATGGATACATCAACGTGGCAAAATTTTTATAAAATTAATTACCAATGAATTTTATGTAGGAACTAAAATGAATTTTATTCAAGAAAATGCTATAAAATGTATTAATATTTTCAATAATTTTATAGGAATTGCCTAATTTTTATATTACATCTGGATAGATTACTTGTATAAATAGTTAAGTGTAATCTATATGTACTGAATAGACAAGTTTTTTCTTGCGCTTGGCTACCTTTAATGTCTACTGAAAATAAGTACAAATACCTTAGTACAATGAATATCTTGTAGGAACTATCAAATTTTATAGTTTCACGTATCAAATACTTTAATTATTATTGCTGAAACAGGAAATATTTTTTAGAAACTGTATTAAAAGAACAGTTTGTATTTTGAATTAGGAAAATAACAATGTGCAGTTTTATATCATATTTAAAATACACTTATTCCTTTTTAGTTTTTCAGATCATAATAATTGTGTTGTCTCCCCGCTAGAACAATCAGAATCTTCTTTCATACAAAATCATTGAACTAAATCTTTTTGGAGATCCACACATTTTCACATCTACTATGTTCAATTTCTTTTTTCTGTAATTCTCTAGAAAATTCTAGAAATAAAAGCCCCAATTATCACTTGTACAAATATTTTCCATTATTACATAGGTATTCTTCATTTATTTCTCAAGAGTTTATAATAATAAGAAATTATCTTTTATCTTAATTAAAGATAATTTAAATTTACTTTTGTTTCCCATATTTCTAAATTTTTCCTGGACGTCAGTTGTAGTTAACTGCATTCATTTCTGGGTCTCTCGATTGTAACCTGAAAAAGAAATCTTTTGTAAAGCTGTTTTATTGTGTAATCAACCAAACCTGTTTTAGCTAAATTTATTTTAATTTTTTTCAGCTCACTAATAAATAAAAACAGAATATTCAAATCCAAATAATACTTGTTCTAATCCATTTTCATTTGATCCATTACCATTTGTAGTGAATTGCCAACCGGCACTCAAATTTCTGAATACTGTAATACAATCAAAAAAGTTTAATCTTATTTTTTAATTATTTTCAAGCAGGTGCAAATTTTTTATTTATTCTGATTATACAGATGACTAGGTAGAAAGAAAAAATAAGGGCATAATTTTTTAATTACTCATTTTTCTTCTAAGTGAATTTTATTCTACGCTTTAATATATTTTTTATGTAATTCTTAACTTTGTTAGGTTAGATACTTTAGCGGTTAAGGTACTGATGTCATATATCTCTTTTGTCACCACATTCATATAAAAAAGTTAGCGAATTATTCAAAATAATTTCTTCATTGAAATCATTTACAATTTTTTACTCTGCTTTTTCTTTCAGTTACAATTATTTTACTGAATTTATGTATAGCCATTTGTAAAACTTCATACAGGAAGAAAAATACAATCCCAGTTTATATTCATACTTTTAAGAAAATAGTCAAATGATCATATACTGTAAAGGTTCCATTTATTTTCATAATAACAAGTAGTACACTGTAATTTTGTTCTTTATGTGAATTCTCTAATTTGTAATGTAATGCAAATAATACAATTTTTCAAAAATATTAGTTTCCTAACCTTTTAATTAAATATTTAAATTTAACCTCTTTGGAGAGAGATAAATGTTTTTACTATGTATATTTCGTATACAAATTATGTTTACACGGTTTTGTTGGCTCAAACAGTAATTTTAATAATATACATAAAATAATTAGGTAGCTTGTAATTGCATGTACTTGTTATGTAGCTAGTAATTTCATGTAGCTTGTAATTGCATGTTCTTTTTATGTAGCTTAGAAATATAACTGTTTTATCATAAAAAATAGTTTTACTAACATTGACTAACATTAATTACACTAATTAATTTAAGTTTAGTTGATGGGTATTTTATGTATATCATTCATTCTGCTGTATTTGAGTTGAATATCTAAATTTAAATGTAATATAAATCGATTATCAATTATTAAATTATAACTGGGTCTTCAAAGAGGTTAAATTATAATTGATTTTAATGAAGAAGGTATATAAAACACTTAACTGGCTTTTTATACAATTTTTCCAGTATTCTTTAAATTAATTATTTTTACAGCAATTTTTTTTTAAATAAGGAGAAATTTGTGATTTGCTAATTCATAGTATTGGCTTTGTTCAATCGTATTTGATCTGTTTATGTAAAACATCCTTGCATCTTATTTTCTTTGTGGATTCACTTTTATTTTATAATTATCCTAAGTAATTTCTTAAATAAATAACCATATTTAACAAAAAAATTAATTCTAAAATGACCCTTTGATTATCTACATATAAACAAATTTAAGAATACAAATCAGATTTTTTGGCATTCGTTTAAAAAAAACTTTTCACCCTAACCATCTAATGTTAAGTAAAACTATTTTTGACACCATCAAACAGTATTTGAAAGTATACTGGACTTCTACAAAGAACCATCAAGGAACTATTACAGTATATCCATCAGGAATCATTTTAGTTCTATTTAAAAGGCCTATCACTATTACCGTTGACATTTTTACAACCTAAAAATACACTATATTAAACCTTTTATATGAGCAAATTATATATATAAACCCCCTGGTTTTAGTCTTCTAGAATATATGCCATATCTTGCCTGGTGGTTATCCACTGAAATTATTAGTTTATTTCTATAAATGTATATTTTTTTAAACAATTTTCCAAAACCATGTAAAACTGAAATCGAGCACATTCTCTATCTTATACGGGATTAGAATTTGTAATTTAATTGGTACCTGTCACCTGCTATTAATCATTCTGCACCTCCCACTGTTCACATATAGAATTTCTTTGTAATTATATTTCATATTGTTGATGAAAAAAGACCTCCTTATTGATTACTGAATAATAAAATTTAATTTTTTTCTATAATCCTACAGATACAGGTAACTTCAATATTACATTTAGTATTTGCATTATTACCCCCTTTTCACTTGCATTGTCATTAATCGTAACTTGATCCATTTGCTATTCATTAGCAACTTTACCTTTTTTTCAATAATATTAATTATAGACTTTTAATTCCAACCAGGATTGGCAATATTATGCTGTGAAAATGCATTCTTAGAGAATCTTAAATGGGATAATCAAGAGGTCTGGATAGTAATGCATACACCTGCACAGGTACAAAAGGGAAAAAAAGAAATATGAAAAATACAAGTAAATTCATTATGATTAAAGACTCTCTGAGTAATTGATTTCTTCGAAAAATCTTCTATTTTTAATATTGAAAATAATAGAAAAATCCCTTAAGTTATATTTCTTCAAATCGATAACATTTTTCTGTTGAAATTATGAAACAAAAATCTTCTGGTTAATATTTCCCTAGTTCAGTCTTCTAATTCGGTTTCATTTTTAGAAATACAGTTTCAAATTATTTAACTGTAACAACACACAGATTAGATTGTATATACAGACAGAAAATTTGATATGTCATATAGTTAAGGGTGTATTGTTTTAAATTTTTTATCAACTTAGCAAGTCTGATATGCTCTGAAACACTTCAGGGTATATTGTTATAATTTTTTTATCAACTTAGCAAACCTAATATGCTCTGAAACAGTTCAGGGTGTATTGTTTTAAATTTTTGATCAACTTAGCAAGTCTGATATGCTCTGAAACACTTCAGGGTGTATTGTTATAAATTGTTTATCAACTTAGCAAGTCTGATATGCTCTGAAACAGTTCAGGGTGTATTGTTATAAATTTTTTATCAACTTAGCAAGTCTGATGTGCTCTGAAACACTTCAGGGTATATTGTTATAATTTTTTGATCAACTTAGCAAGTCTGATATGCTCTGAAACAGTTCAGGGTGTATTGTTTTAAATTTTTTATCAACTTAGCAAGTCTGATATGCTCTGAAACACTTCAGGGTGTATTGTTATAAATTTTTGATCAACTTAGCAAGTCTGATATGCTCTGAAACACTTCAGGGTGTATTGTTATAAATTGTTTATCAACTTAGCAAGTCTGATATGCTCTGAAACAGTTCAGGGTGTATTGTTATAAATTTTTGATCAACTTAGCAAGTCTGATATGCTCTGAAATACTTCAGGGTGTATTGTTATAAATTTTTGATCAACTTAGCAAGTCTGATATGCTCTTAAATACTTCAGGGTGTATTGTTATAAATTGTTTATCAACTTAGCAAGTCTGATATGCTCTGAAACAGTTCAGGGTGTATTGTTATAAATTTTTTATCAACTTAGCAAGTCTGATATGCACTGAAACAGTTCAGGGTGTATTGTTATAAATTGTTTATCAACTTAGCAAGTCTGATATGCTCTGAAACAGTTCAGGGTGTATTGTTATAAATTTTTTATCAACTTAGCAAGTCTGATATGCACTGAAACAGTTCAGGGTGTATTGTTATAAATTGTTTATCAACTTAGCAAGTCTGATATGCTCTGAAACAGTTCAGGGTGTATTGTTATAAATTTTTGATCAACTTAGCAAGTCTGATATGCTCTGAAACACTTCAGGGTGTATTGTTATAAATTGTTTATCAACTTAGCAAGTCTGATATGCTCTGAAACAGTTCAGGGTGTATTGTTATAAATTTTTGATCAACTTAGCAAGTCTGATATGCTCTGAAACACTTCAGGGTGTATTGTTATAAATTTTTTATCAACTTAGCAAGTCTGATATGCTCTGAAACAGTTCAGGGTGTATTGTTTTAAATTTATGATCAACTTAGCAAGTCTGATATGTTCTGAAACACTTCAGGGTGTATTGTTATAAATTGTTTATCAACTTAGCAAGTCTGATATGCTCTGAAACAGTTCAGGGTGTATTGTTTTAAATTTTTTATCAACTTAGCAAGTCTGATATGCTCTGAAACACTTCAGGGTGTATTGTTATAACTTTTTGATCAACTTAGCAAGTCTGATATGCTCTGAAACACTTCAGGGTGTATTGTTATAAATTTTTTATCAACTTAGCAAGTCTGATATGCTCTGAAACACTTCAGGGTGTATTGTTATAAATTGTTTATCAACTTAGCAAGTCTGATATGCTCTGAAACAGTTCAGGGTGTATTGTTATAAATTTTTTATCAACTTAGCAAGTCTGATATGCTCTGAAACACTTCAGGGTGTATTGTTATAAATTTTTTATCAACTTAGCAAGTCTGATATGCTCTGAAACAGTTCAGGGTGTATTGTTTTAAATTTATGATCAACTTAGCAAGTCTGATATGCTCTGAAACAGTTCAGGGTGTATTGTTTTAAATTTTTTATCAACTTAGCAAGTCTGATATGCTCTGAAACACTTCAGGGTGTATTGTTATAAATTTTTGATCAACTTAGCAAGTCTGATATGCTCTGAAACACTTCAGGGTGTATTGTTATAAATTGTTTATCAACTTAGCAAGTCTGATATGCTCTGAAACAGTTCAGGGTGTATTGTTATAAATTTTTTATCAACTTAGCAAGTCTGATATGCTCTGAAACACTTCAGGGTGTATTGTTATAAATTTTTGATCAACTTAGCAAGTCTGATATGCTCTGAAACACTTCAGGGTGTATTGTTATAAATTTTTGATCAACTTAGCAAGTCTGATATGCTCTGAAACAGTTCAGGGTGTATTGTTTTAAATTTTTGGTCATCTTAGCGAGTCTGATATGCTCTGAAACACTTCAGGGTGTATTGTTATAAATTGTTTATCAACTTAGCAAGTCTGATATGCTCTGAAACAGTTCAGGGTGTATTGTTATAAATTTTTTATCAACTTAGCAAGTCTGATATGCTCTGAAACACTTCAGGGTGTATTGTTATAAATTGTTTATCAACTTAGCAAGTCTGATATGCTCTGAAACAGTTCAGGGTGTATTGTTATAAATTTTTGATCAACTTAGCAAGTCTGATATGCTTTGAAACAGTTCAGGGTGTATGGTTTTAAATTTTTGATCAACTTTGCAAGTCTGATATGCTCTGAAACACTTCAGGGTGTATTGTTATAAATTTTTTATCAACTTAGCAAGTCAGATATGCTCTGAAACAGTTCAGGATGTATTATTTTAGATTGTTGCTTCACACGAAGCAAATCTTATATGCTGTGACAGTTCATGGTATATTATTTCAACGTTTTCTTTAACGGGTAGGAGATTAAAAAAAATAATGTGCTCTTGCACAGTTCCGGGTGTATTATTCTCATCTTAGCTTATCAGTTACCTAATATGATACACAATTACTTTTAATTATAATTCTTGATTACATATTGACATTGTAAATATCTATGTTGTATGCAATGAATAGTTTTCGCAAGTGCCGGGTACATAAACATTCGTGCCGCGTCAACCGCGTCGCGACCGTACTTCATCATCCCGATATCGTTCATCGGGTTCGGTTGGGGGGTGCTGTGTATATAAATGTGTCTATATATTGGGGGGTGATATATAAATATGTTAATGTTAGAAATAGTTATTCATATAATTCATGATATTTAGTTATTCTATGTTTATTATGTTTCTTTGTGTTTTCAGCTCATCACTTCACTACCAGTGGCTGAAGTCCTCCTTAAATCAATTTAAATTCATAAAAAATTCAGTTTAATAATTAAAATTTTTATTTTAATTTTAAATTTAATCGCATAAAAATTCCTTTTTTTAGTTTAAATTGCTTTATAAAATTTTATTTGAAATATTAATGAGTGGGTTTTTAAAGTTACCTTTTTTGTAAATTATTTAAATTTTGTTCATTTCATTGACAAAATTAATCATTTAAATAAGTTCAAGAAATTAAAAAAATAAGTAAATATATAGAGGCAATTTCTTAATTAAATGCAGCTTTTAAATCTGGTTCATGTAGGATATAATGTTAATTTTTAATTTTTTTTTTTATTTGATATATATTATATTACATAAGCTTTTTCTTAAATTTTTTTGGTAGGTGTTAATCAAATTGAAGGTTAGAGCATATTTATATCTAATTACAGTTTTAAGAATTTTTTATTTTTTATTTTATTTGAAATATTTTAAATTTTGAATACCCTTTGCATTCCCCAATCTGCATTCAGCCAACCAGCTTCAGAGAAGATGCATGCTTGCATGTTAGTTTAATTTTTTCAAACCAGAGTCAGCTGATTTTAGAGGTGCCATAATAAATTATTTCACTTTATTTGCTTTTTTTTTTTATTAAAACAATTAACTTAGTTGCAAAATTTACCAATTTTTTGTGGTAAAAACCTAAGTAGAATGATTATTTGAAAAAAATCCATCTACCATAACAGTAATCCAAATTACTTCAAAATTTAATAATTTTTTTATGTAATATATTTGCCTTGCATATTAAAAAGGCGTGTACTGATTCTGGTTTTTAGTGTGTAATTATTTTATTTTCACATATTTTGAAATTGTGGGGTAAATAAAGTGATTGGTGAAAATAAAGTGTGAAATTAAAGTGCGATCAATATCAAAGTGAGAAATTAACGTTATCTTCCTCACTACAAAAATGTACAAACTATAAATAAAAATGAGACTAGAAATAATACAGATTGCCAGATTACATTCCACATCTCAACTCTTCACTTCATGCTGCATCCTATTTCTTCAGACTACCAGATCGACCGATTCTTTCAGCTGCTCGATGGATTTGATCTTTGGATTAGCCTTGGCGATAAATGTATAGCTGTGTTACCAAATGGTAAAATATTAAGGTACTACTAATTCTTTACTACACCATATAATTTCATGATAATACTAGTATTTATTAAGACTCCATCCGTTTATGTAATGTTTAGCTTCAGTTAGAGCAACCAAGTATTGGAGATACTCACTCTGTGAATTCAACCGGCCATTATCACTTGCCTTGTACCAGGGGCCAAGGTCAGGGCATTAGCCCACTGTGGCTAGTCTAGTGGTAACTCGTCATTGCAAGTCAAATGATTTCAAAGTCGAGAGTTCTAAGGTTCAAATCCTAGTAAAGACTTTTAAATGGATTTGAATATTAGATTGTGGATATTAGTGTTCTTTCACGGTAGGGTTTCAATTAACCACACATTTCAGGAATAGTCGATGTGAGACTGAACAAAACTACACTTAATTTGCATTCATACATATCATCTTCTTAAGTAATACCTTATGGTGGTTCCCGAGGCTAAACAGAAAAAGAGCGGGTCAGTCCATTAGTTTAGACTCCAGTTTATATCACTGATAGGTAACTTTCTCTTTTGATACTGCAGGTACTTTTATTTCTAAATTTTTAAAAAATTTTAGGTAGATCTGTCATTAAATGTCATGCGAAACACAGAAATTTTGTGTGGCAAATTACAACATAATGCAATAAAGGAAAAAACAGTATAATAAAGAAAAGAAACTTAATAGTGTTACATATCAAGAAATGCCAGTATCTGGTCAATGCCTAATTTGTCTCTGATAAATATTTTATTTGAAATATAAACCACCAAAACACAGTAATTAGATAAGTTACACTTGCCATATTAATTTCCACCGACTGTTTTTTTGCAGTACCCTGCATCTCCAGTATGTATTAAATTCTATTTTTATTACATTAAAACTTATTTGTTTTAATGATATCTATTTTTTATGATAAATTATAATGTTATCTTTTGTGAAATTTTAAATGATATTACGAACATAATTAGGGTATACAACATACCCTATTGTACAGGTACAACGTATACCAAAATGAAACGACTAGCACTAAATAGGGAATCTTAAAGAGCTGCATCAAAAACCAGTCAAATGACCTAAGACAAAAAAATGAACATAAATGTACTGTGAAAATTTATAATTTATAATTATTTAATTAAATAAAATATTTATAATTTACACAAAAATAATACAAATAAATTAAAAAGAATAAGATAGAATATAATAGCAAGTGAAGGTGTAAGATACTGCACAAACCGGTTATTGGAACATAAGTATAAATAATCTAATTTCTGTGTTTAGGTGATTTAAATTTCATATAATGTTAAATTTTATATATATATATATATGTATATACAAATTTTTATGAATTTTGTTACAGCAATTAAACTTAATAACTTATTATGTACATTTCTTGGCTTACAATATTTCAAGAATATTTTGAGTATTTATCAGTTAACAACTGTACATCATTTGATTTTTTTTCATCATTGTTAATAAAATTGAAATGCAACATGTACTTATAATTTAACTCAATTATTCTTTTTGTAGAAGACAATTATTCTTTTATAATGTAAAGAATAGCCATGAAAAGCAACTGATTTTGTTTGATTTCATGTGTAAAATAAATGAAATAAGAATCAAATTATTGTCGTGACAGTCATCTTTTCACTTAGATACCTCCTTAATTATAATAAAAATGAATTTTATATATGTTTACAGATAGAGAATGGGTTTTGATAGATGAAACGAAGCAATATCTTCATTTAACGTATTATTTTAATAGAAAATATACTGTGTAAAAATTTAGAAGTGATTTCACAAGTTTTTTTGTTTTTGATAATGGAAATTCTGTTTAGTCCTTTATTGTTTTAATTGCTTTGACAATGAATCTCTTGCCTGACGGGGGCTTGAAAATTTAATGAAACCATGCTTGCACCTCTTTGTCAAAATTTTTTGAATATACTTATAAAGTAGATGGCACATAAATATTTCATGAATTTTAAATACCAGAGCAATCAAAGCAAGTGGAAACCTATATAAAATTGTAAAAAATAATAAGAAAATAAATGATGCATTTCATTCTATAAAAATATTAAATATGATTTTTTTAAAATAATATAAAAATTAGTAAAAGGATCAGGTGGTATACTGATATCCTGTATCGATTTTTGTTACCATTCAACATTATTCTTAGCTGAAAATTTTAGCTCGGCCAAGTAGGTTCATATAACACACATTCCTGGATGCGATATAGATTTGTTACCATCTACATCAGTGAACCTTAATTCAGAATAATGTTTTTGTATTTATTCTTGGTAAAGCGCTCTGATCTTGTACGAGAGGAATCCTTGCTGCCTTAAAAGGGGCTTAGAATTTTTTTGAGCGAGTTGTCTTGTTTAGCAATCTTCCTTTCTCACCTTCTAACTTCAACTTTTTTCCTTTATTTTCTTCTACCTTGATCTATTAAAAGGGTGTTTTTCAATGATTTCTCAATGGATATCTACCCGATGCGGGGTCCGTAAAAAATTCAGTGTTCTTTGTATCTATCTAGTCTGGAAGAAGGTATAGCTTTTCTTGTGTACCTACCTAGCTAGTGATTCTATTTCTGTAAAAAATGTCTATATAAATACTTGTACCTCAGGTTAAATATTTAAGAAGTAAAAATGGACCACCTAATCATTCCTAATAAATATTTTTGTTAGAAAAAGTTAAGTGCTATCATACATGAAATGAATTAAATAACTAAAACAAAACTATTTAATTTCACAACCGCTAATTGAATTTGTCTTATTTTCTTTTGTTTCAGGTAACTCAACGGTTCATTTAATATTCTAAGGGAGAGCTGCCATGTAAGTGGCCCTCCTTACATTGTGGTACTCCCTTTTATTGTAGGATAATTTTCTACTAAAGGTACTTACTTTTGTTATTATTGTTTAATATTATAAATTTTCATATTAAAAATAAGTTGTGTAGTTTTTAAGTTGATAGTATAATATTCTTATAAAATCGCGGTAGGTGCCTAGTCCCAGTAGGGTCCCCTGATAGGAACTTTCCTTTAGGGAATTTTTTATGTCTATTTTTGTGCATGTTTCTATTTCAGGTTCAACATAAATTTTACATTAAAATTACTTATATAAGCAGTGTAAATTAAGTTTTATGAAAATAGATATAAATTTTGTATATGCTGTGTATGTTTTTTCAGGTACAATGTAGATATTATTTTATTATTAGTTAAGTCGCGTCCGCGATCCCAATGCCTAGTCCCAGTAGGGTCCCCTGATAGGAACTTTCCTGTAGGAAATTTTTATGTCTATTTTTGTGTATGTTTCTGTTTCAGGTTCAACGTAAATTTTACATTAAAATTACTTAGATAAGCAGTGTAAATTAAGTTTTATGAAAATAGATTTAAATTTTGTATATGCTGTGTATTTTTTTTCAGGTACAACGTAGATATTATTTTATTATTAGTTAGTTAAGTCGCGTCCACGATCCCAATCCCTAATAGGGTCCTCCTCCCTAAGGGGGAGGTTTTTAGTCGGTGAGAGCCCGACACTACCGTCTGTTGCGGGCGCAGACGGTGGCTGGTAGAGCTTTTCCTCCTCCTACGCAAAACAAAAAAAAAAAAAAAAAAAAAGAAAAATTAACAGTTCATATTAAGTGCATTACTAATCTTTTTGCCAAGTGATTTTGAGTTGTAGGTGCTGTACTGGGAGTACTTTTAAATTCATGGAAGCTGTGACAAAAAAAATGGTTACTGATTCTCAAATATAATATTGAAAGCGGAAAATGGTTATGGAAGATAAAAGAAAATTTTAGTTAAAGTGACTATCAACCGTAGTTTCAAATCTGGATTGAATAAAAAGTAAGTACTGTAAATGTCTAATAGAATTTTTAAAACGCAGCAAAATATAAAAATCACATCTAGAATTGGGCATGGTATTTTAACAAATATTGGGTGCTGAATTCAAAACTTATAAAATTTTGTGTAATACATTGCATTTTTAGATACATACGATTTATTTACCAATAAATGCATAATCAGTGTCATACCAATATTTCAAAAAAGTTATTATTTTTATGTATTCATTTATAATTTGTTCAAATCAGCTAAGTTTTTGTTATTCAAATACAGATGAATTGAAATATATTCAATTGAGTTTTTAAACGATTAAATCATTGGAACTAAGTTTTTAAAATAAGTTTACAAATGTTTTCTCGCTTATACGATGTTTTATCAGTTTCTCTAAATAAAACCAACAACAGTCATCAATCATTCTAGCGTCCCATCTTCCTTGGTAGTGATGCTGACGGAAACGGTCTCCCTGCTCATCACTGACAGAGCACAAATTTTCAGGAAAAAAGTCTAGGTGAGACTGTAGGAAATGAATCTTTAATGACATCCTACGTACTAAATATTTGTAGTTTTTTAACAGCTTATTAACCATAAACATAGTTTTCATCTTTTCTGTTGCCTAAAAAACAGCAACAATGTCTCTGAAGGACTTCCATGCAGCTAATGCATGATAAATAACAGGGCTCGTCGTTTCCTGTTGAACCGTTCAGTTACTGAGCATCATATAAAAATAACACGAGGCACCCAGATTTTATCTTGATCCCTGAGTGCGCAATCCAGAAATAAGTTTTTCTTTGAGATTTATGCGTACATTTACCTCTAATGTAACAATAATTGTCTGGATGATTTGAGCATCCATCAACTTTTTAGAGGCCATGTAGCAAATAAAAATGAGAAAAAAATCTCTTCAGTATTATAAAGAATTTATGAAAATATAGCAAAACACTAATAACTGTGTGAACACAACACACAGTATAGACAATTGAAGTTTTGACTGAATATAATTTTAAGCTCTGTAGTAGGCAACAACAGATGTCTGTATGATTTGGCTGTCTCAGCGGACAGCCGAATCACCCAGCTTTTGACCCAGTTCTTAAGAATCCTAATATGAGGGAGTATGAGGACCATCCACGTTGTACTGCGCCTGTGGGTGTCCGTACACGACGTCTGCTGCAGCATATGAGTGTTAACTCTCCCTCATTCTTTCCATCATGTCCGTGCTCGAACCCCCCGTGGAGAATACACCATGTAAATTTTACGTTTGATCTTACAACATAATATAAGCGTTCCACGCCACCTATTGTTTTTTGGCAGATGTTTCAGTTTCTCCTCGCCAAGTTGAACCCAGGCGTGGGGATATATATTGATGGGTCGAAGCATGGCGGTAACGTTGGTTGTGCTTTTGTTATCAATGAACAGTCCTATATGTTTGGCCTACCCGGTGTTACGAGTGTGTTCACCGCAGAACTACTCGCTGTGGATAGGGCTCTAAGTATCGTTGGCCCTAAATATAGGAGCATTCTTATTTGCAGTGACTCGTACAGTGCTCTCCAGACATTGGAAAACCTTTATTCCAAACATCCTGTCATTGACATTTATGATAAAATCGCTGAGTTAAATAAACGCAACAGGGAGGTAGGTTTTTGCTGGATCCCCAGCCACGTTGGAATTCTAGGTAACGAAAGAACAGATTCTGCTGCCAAGGAAGCATGTATTCAGCCTCCTTTCACCACCCGAGTTAGTACCTTTGATTTTATCAATCATATAAAACAATCACTGCGAGCGAGGTGGCAAAGTGACTGGACGGCTACCATCGATAATAAACTCCAACGGATTAAGTGTTGCCATGGGGCTCCTCTTGCAGAAACTCTCGTCGTGAGGAAGTTGTCCTATGCCGGTTACGGTTGTGACATACGAGGATCACACACGAATACCTAATGTCAGGAGAAATGTTTTAATTATTTAAAACAAATAATTTTTATTAACTATTTTACATCTACAATGATATTAGAATACAAGAATTAATTACATTTTTAGTAAGTAGAAGCAAAGTATATAATGTGCTAACACCAATCAGCTATGCGTAATCTAATTACATGTTCATTCATTTAATAGGTAATAGGTAAAAGAGTAGTCGATGAAACACATGATGTTACTGTTCCCAACTGTGAGGTACATTTCGTGAATAATTTTCTTTGACCTAGCAGAAGTCTTATCTTCAGTTGTTGAATTACATAATCTGTCGCAATCACAATGTACTGATACATATAAAGCACAAAAGAGGTAAGAGGTACAATTTCTTTCTATTTCATTAAGAATAATGATTTTCATACACGACCAGTCCCAGTGGTGAACGGAGTGAAGGTGTTGCTTGTAGAGCTGAAAGATTTTCTGCGTTTTAGTGGGCTTGGCCTACTCTGTGTAGAAGATGATGGGCAATTGTTTCAGTCCTCACTTTCCTTACTAAGCCCGGCATGAAATGCTTTTTTCTTGAGAATGCCAATGCTATTTTGTGGGACATGCATCTCGTATCTTGTCGCATTCAATCTTTTGTTTACGGCAAATGACATATATATACCTGATTATAATTATTTTATTGATTTATTTTTTCAAAGTACAATTTCTTCCTAAGTAACTAGAAATAAAAAAAAATTATCATAACAGTTCCGGTTCCTCTATCGTTTTTTAAAATAAATATTTAAATATCAATCAGGTTTAAGGTAATTCTTGATTACAAATCAATATTCAGCTGTTCTTCATGATTTTCTGGCACCATGACTATGTCACTCATAATATTAGTATAATCATTAGATTATAATCTACAGATTTTAGTTTAACTGTAAGTTTGCTCACAAAAAATGAATTACAAAACAAATCTCACAGTTGGAAACAGCAATATCATATCTTTCATCAATTGCTCCTTTACCAGCACTAAATAGATTGAAGGAGTGGTTGAACAAGTCATTACATTGTAAATTCCTGATCTGTGAATTCTGTGCTATACAAGTCATGCGAGATACAAGTGATACCATATAAAGTTGATTTCTTTAAATTTATTATGACACTATACAACCAGTCAATGTGATGAACAGAGTGAAAGGACCAATTTCAGGGCTGAATATCAGCTATAGTTTAGTCAGCTTCATGCTGGTATGCAATAATTTTTGTGGGAAAGCCATCAGGAAAACCATTAAAATATCCATTTTCCTCAGAAAGCCTAACTATTGATGTTCAGTTTTTATTAAGATTGGCTCAGCGTTTTTTTGGAAATAGATATGTGTTCATGTCAGGTTATCTGTTGAGTTATGACTGCTTCAGAGACATAAAAATATTAATTATTGTGAACTAGATTCCTTGAGTCGATTGGAATCCCTTATTCGTCAAATAGATTCCATGAATATCGATTACGTCTTTGAGGTTTGTCTTGGATAAAATTCTGGATTTATCTCTTAGGCTGAGGCAATAGCTACTTTCTTAATCGCCCCTTAACAGAGTGATATCTGTCTGCTTATGAGACTTATATCGCAGGCAAATTTTTATATTAAAAGCACAACAGACTAAACTTAGATGTCTTGATGAATTAATTTACACTTCTTATAATTTAATTCACCAAATTTCTTCATAACAAAAAGCATAAAGTTAAATTTTATAATTTTAAGGTGAATTGAATTTTGTGTTAACTAAATATCATTAAACAAAAAAATTATACCAATACAACTTATAGACTTTGTTACTTATTTGTAATTTAATAATAACTAAATTGGTAAGTTTTCTTTTTCAGCAATGTCAGATGGAGGACTTTTATCCCAGAATTTAACATAAATAGAATTGTCATTTTCATCAAATTAGATTGGAGAGGAAACAGTAATCTGTGAGTTTTCAATTTATTTATTACAATATATAAAACGTGCAATGCAATAAGTAAAAACCATTAAAAATTTTATGTAGCAAGCGGTAACATCAATGTACATTTAAGAATGTCCAGCAGCTCTTACAAAGGGGAAGACATGTGTAAGGAAAGACTAGAAGGGCTCTAGCAAAAAGACAAAAAAAAGTTCCATAGGTTTTTTTAAGTTGAGAGAAAACATTAAAAAAATTAGGAAAACTTGGGATTAACTCATCGATTCTTGATTCGATATTATAATATTTAAAGGCTTAACTCTATGTAAAGGCTTATGAATGTAATTAAATTCCATTGTATGAATAACAATTTGTCTTTATAATCAATACAATATTAGTAATGAAGCGATTAATTTGGATAACATCTAAAGTTCCAGGTTGTCTTTCAAATTACTTCATAAAAGAAATGAAGCATATTGTGGAGGTTTTAATGTATCTACCAAAAAAATTTATGTTTAATTTTCATGAGAAAGTTTTTTATGTTTTTTGGGGTAAGAGTGACATCTCCACTTTCATTGTTGGGAAATGATATTTATAACCACTGATATTCTTTTGCAGAATTTACAAAATCTGCTGTATTATAATTTTCAAACCATACAAAGATCACTTATATTTTATTTTTTTTGAATAAGTGTTAAGAGAATAAAGCTCACAGAGACGAAAACCCTTTAAATCATTAATTCACTTTCAGGTGTGATTTTTAATTGCAACTTACCTGTAAATTATAGTAGTAAATAATTTACTTTGTTATCCACTAAAACTTTGTGTACCTGCACTTTCTATTATTGTTCTTTAGCTCTAAAAGAAAAAGAACGGTTGCACCTACACATATATTCTGGCCGGTAGTTTTCACGTTTTAAACTATAGCCAACTTGTCTAAGATATTTATTTATTTGGGGTTTATTATTTTAGTAGAATCGCTATTGTTTATAAAATTTAAATTTTTTGAAATATTTAACTTAAAAAGTAATAGAACTTTAAATACATCATTTTTATTTTTTTTTGAAATTGATATTACACCCCCTGGGTTGGTCTAGCGGCGAACGCGCGTCTTCACAAATCAGCTGATTTCGAAGCCGCGAGTTTTCCAACATTCAAATCCTAGTAAAGGCAGTTACTTTAACACAGATTTGAATATTAGAAAAAAGGTATAAAAAATACCGTTATCAACGCTAACCAGATAACGGTACCGTTATCTGGTTAACGGTACCCTTATCGATACTGTTATCGGTAACGATACCGGTATCTGAATCTGTGTCGGTACCGGTATCGGTACCGTGGATAACGATGTTCTTTGGTGGTTGGTTTTCAATTACCCACACATCTCAGAAATGGTCGACCTAAAACTGTACTAGACTACACTTCATTTACACTCATACATATCATCCTCTGAAGTAATCCCTGACTGTGATTCCTGTTAGCAAAACTGTATAAAAAGAAATTGAAATCAAGTTATATACAGAGTGTATAACAAAGTTCAACCAGGATTTTTGTAACATATTCCACATGTGAAATTAATGGAAAAAGTTCAAATAAACATACACCCTTAAATGCTTCGTTTGTGAGTAACGGCTAATGACAGATTTCACTCAAGATTTCAGCAACCTCGGTGAAAGAGGTCATTCTGAAATTTTTTGGGCATTAATTAGGGGGCAGAATTAGTGATTGCTATGGATTTTTACCTTAAAAATTGAATACAGTACCTACCAAAACTGTATCTACAGTAGTTTTTAAGTAATCTGTGATGAAAATCAATGAATTACAGTAAAAAACCCGTTTTTATGTTTGATGTACAATAACTTTGTTAAATGGGTAATAAACACCTAAAACCTTTAAATAAAACTTGTAGAGAATTTAATTCTGAACAAAATTGTGCAAGATAAATCGAACAAAACAAAAAAATTTAAACAGTACAGTAGATTTTACCTACTAGTTTATTAAAATATTAAATAAAACCCAGCAGCTTCAAAACATTTCTTGGCTTGCTTCTGTACTGCTCTTGTAGCTCTTTATAGTTCTTCAGGGCTATCCTTAAGTATGTCAGCAGCATCCATAATGCGAACAATTAATTCCTCACGAGAATGTATTTTTGTTTTTTGTACAATATTTTTCACCCATCCCCAGACGCAAAAAGATCTAAAAGGTTTTAGATCAGGTGATCTTGGTGGCCAGGAATATGAACCTCCATGACCGCTCCATTTCTTAGGGAAATGATGGATACATTATGCATTAGGTTTATTTATTTTTGTAATGCAGGTATTTAAATGCCTATTTATATATTTTTGCAGATTTCATCAAATGTGGGATCATCATGATTTATCTGTTAAGTTGTTCCCTATCACAGTTGTAAACTTCATCAAATTATGATTATTTTTGTTACCTTCATCAGTGTGTAAATATCAAAGATCTTAATGATTAACTAAAACGCTGTTTACAAGCGTTTGAAATATAAAAACCATTTACAAAATAACTAACTTAAGAAGATGCATTAATTTAAGAATACTGTGTAAATTCGAGTGAGTCATAATACAGTAATATTATTAATATTTGAAAATATTGATTCTTTCGAATACTGTTTTTGATATATTGAAAATTACTTGACCTAACATAATTGTATACAACATTAGGAAATTATTTAAACATAAAATTATTGGTAAATAATTGTTAAAATTAATACAGTAAGTCAGTGTTCCTAGTAAAAAGAAAAAATATCTTAATTTATGTTTTGTTTCATTATTAAATGTATTATAATGTTATAAATCCTTATTTGGAAATATTGTGGAGAAATCTTTCATTAAGATTATAATACTTAGTTTTATATTATATAAAATTAATCTTTCTTTCTCCATTGAAAGTAATATTGTTAATTATTATTGCAGGAACAATACTTTTTTATATTTATTTGGTTAATTTCTTTCTGATTTTGTTGTGTGTTAAATTTATATTAAGAAATACTTTATTACTGAAAAACTATTATTAACTTATTTACTTTTATTAATTTTTATACTATTTATTTATGTAATTACATTAATTGTTATTTCTTTTACAAAAGAAACTAAAAATATTTAAAGTGTTAATTACAAATATTATGAAGAAAAACTTTCATGTTGCCCAACAAATAATATGTTAAGGTAATGAAACTTAATTTCTTGTATAACAAAACAAGGGTTTGTTCTTATTTATATTTATAATCATGAATGTGTAAACTCCTTCTTGACAAGAATATGTTAAAAAAAGACAGTTTTCTTTAACTGATGTCATTTCAGAATGCAATATAATTGGAAGAACTTATAATTATTTCTGATTGTAACGTTTATTTTTTTGTAAAGGTGAATGTTTTAAAATATTTTTGATGTTCTGACCAAGGTTTTACCATGGTTTCCCTTGGTTGTAAGGCAAATGCCAGAACAGTTCATTTTGCTTCCATGGTTTATGCTTTAATTTTTTTGTGTTCATATTATAATTTAATCAGAATATCAAACAATATTTGTTAAATTACAACACAAATTTGTTTGAAAATATTTAATAATAATAATAATGAACATGTTATAAAAACGTACAGGTAATTATTTAAGTCTATTGATTTATCTTCACCTTGTACAGCTTTATTTATTTTTATTTATCATCTTTCTATTTGAGTAGGTACTCAAATAAAATATAATATAGTGCAAATATTTAAAATTTATCTTCATTGCAAACTACATCTAAAAGTAAATGGAGGGGGGAGGCAGAGCTTTACTCATTTCAACACTGTTGTGAGAACACCAAACAAACAAATTTGTTTGACATTGCCATTGCACTTACAGTACAGTACAACCACATGAAAGATTAATGACCGAGTTGTTTTAATAAAAATTTTTTTTGTCTTCAATCGTTTGATTGGTTAGATTATCTATCTAATAAGATTATTTATCTAGTGCCAGTCGTTTCACTTCGGTATACCCCCTACATCCTGCATCCCTAATAATTTGTTTTACATATTCCAAATGTTACCTGCCTGCTCAATGTTTCCCTTCTACCTGTCCCTCCAATATTAAAGCGACTGTTCTATATGATAATGCGCAATATGATAAGCGTGTTCCGATAGAGATACATTGACAATTGACAATTTACTGTACATATACAATATCTCACACACACGCACACACACACACACACACACACACACACACACACACACACACACACACATCCGCAAGCAGAGAGAGAGAGAGAGAGAGAATGCGAGAAAGTGTGATAGAGAGACATTACCGTTAGAGAGACATTGATAATTGACAATTTACTGTACATATACATTATCTCACACACACGCGCGCACACACACACACACACATCCGCAAGCTGAGAGAGAGAGGGGGGATAGGAGAAAGTATGATAGAGAGACATTACCGTTAGAGAGACATTGACAATTGACAATTTACTGTTTATATACATTATCCCACACACACACACACACACACATACACACACACACACACACACAACCGCAAGCAGAGAGAGAGAGAGAGAATGCGAGAAAGTGTGATAGAGAGACATTACCGTTAGAAAGACTTTGACAATTGACAATTTACTATACATATACATGATCTCACACACACGCGCGCGCACACACACACACACACACACACACACACACACATCCGGAAGCAGAGAGAGGAGAGAGAGAGAATGCGAGAAAGTGTGATAGAGTGACATTACCGTTAGAGAGATATTGACAATTGACAATTTACTGTACATATATATTATCTCACACACACGCACACACACACACACACACACACACATCCGCAAGCAGAGAGAGAGAGAGAGAGAATGCGAGAAAGTGTGATAGAGAGACATTACCGTTAGAGAGACATTGACAATTTACTGTACATATACATTATCTCACACACACACACACACACACACACACACACACACACACTCACATCCGCAAGCAGAGAGAGAGAGAGAGTGAATGCGAGAAAGTGTGATAGAGAGACATTGCCGATAGAGATACATTGACAATTAACAAATTTACTGTACATATGCATTATCTCACACACACGCACACACACACACACACACACACACACACACACACCCATCCGCAAGCGGAGAGAGAGAGAGAGAATGCGAGAAAGTGTGATAGAGAGACATTGACAATTGACAATTTACTGTACATATACATTATCTCACACACACACACACACACACATCCGCAAGCAGAGAGAGAGAGAGAGAATGCGAGAAAGTGTGATAGAGAGACATTACCGTTAGAGAGACATTGACAATTTACTGTACATATACATTATCTCACACACACACACACACACACACACACACACACATCCACAAGCAGAGAGAGAGAGAGAGTGAATGCGAGAAAGTGTGATAGAGAGACATTGCCGATAGAGATACATTGACAATTGACAAATTTACTGTACATATACATTATCTCACACACACGCACACACACACACCCATCCGCAAGCGGAGAGAGAGAGAGAGAATGCGAGAAAGTGTGATAGAGAGACATTGACAATTGACAATTTACTGTACATATACATTATCTCACACACACGCACACACACACACACACACACACACACACACACACACACACACACATCCGCAAGCAGAGAGAGAGAGAGAGAGCCTAAAATTGCTTCCCTTGTCCCTATACTTTTCCTGAAACCAAATTGGTCTTCTCCTAACACTTCTTCCACTCTCCTCTCAATTCTTCTGTATAAAATTCTAGTTAAGATTTTTGATGCATGACTAGTTAAACTAATTGTTCTGTATTCTTCACATTTATCTGCCCCTGCTTTCTTTGGTATCATAACTATAACACTTTTTTGAAGTCTGATGGAAATTCCCCATTTTCTTAAATATTACACACCAGTTTGTATAATCTATCAATCGCTTCCTCACCTGCACTGCGCAGTAATTCTACAGGTATTCCGTCTATTCCAGGAGCCTTTCTGCCATTTAAATCTTTTAATGCTCTCTTAAATTCAGATCTCAGTATTGTTTCTCCCATTTCATCCTCCTCAACTTCCTCTTCTTCCTCTATAACACCATTTTCTAATTCATTTCCTCCGTATAACTCTTCAATATATTCCACCCATCTATCGACTTTACCTTTCGTATTATATATTGGTGTACCATCTTTGTTTAACACATTATTAGATTTTAATTTATGTACCCCAAAATTTTCCTTAACTTTCCTGTATGCTCCGTCTATTTTACCAATGTTCATTTCTCTTTCCACTTCTGAACACTATTCTTTAATCCACTCTTCTTTCACCAGTTTGCACTTCCTGTTTGTAGCATTTCTTAATTGCCGATAGTTCCTTTTACTTTCTTCATCACTAGCATTCTTATATTTTCTACGTTCATCCATCAGCTGCAATATATCGTCTGAAACCCAAGGTTTTCTACCACTTCTCTTTATTCCGCCTAAGTTTGCTTCTGCTGATTTAAGAATTTCCTTTTTAACATTCTCCCATTCTTGTTCTACATTTTCTACCTTATCTTTTTTACTCAGACCTCTTGCGATGTCCTCCTCAAAAATCTTCTTTACCTCCTCTTCCTCAAGCTTCTCTAAATTCCACCGATTCATCTGACACCTTTTCTTCAGGTTTTTAAACCCCAATCTACATTTCATTATCACCAAATTATGGTCGCTATCAATGTCTGCTCCAGGGTAAGTTTTGCAGTCAACGAGTTGATTTCTAAATCTTTGCTTAACGATGATATAATCTATCTGATACCTTGCAGTATCGCCTGGCTTTTTCCAAGTGTATATTCTTCTATTATGATTTTTAAATTGGGTGTTGGCAATTACTAAATTATACTTCGTGCAAAACTCTATAAGTCGGTCCCCTCTTTCATTCCTTTTGCCCAGCCCGTATTCACCCACTATATTAACCTTCCTTGCCTTTTCCAATGCTTGCATTCCAATCTCCAACTATTATTAAATTTTCATCTCCTTTTACATGTTTAATTGCTTCATCAATCTCTTCGTATACACACTCTACCTCATCATCATCATGGGCGCTTGTAGGCATATAAACGTTAACAATCGTTGTCGGTTTAGGTTTTGATTTTATCCTTATTACAATGATTCTATCGCTATGCGTTTTGAAATACTCCACTCTCCTCCCTATCTTCTTGTTCATCACGAAACCTACTCCTGCCTGCCCATTATTTGACGCTGAGTTAATTACTCTAAAATCACCTGACCAAAAGTCGCCTTCCTCTTCCCACCGAACCTCACTAATTCCTACTATATCCACATTTGTCCTACCCATTTCCCTTTTTAAATTTTCTAGCCTACCAACCTTTTTCAAGCTTCTAACATTCCACGCTCCGACTCGTAGAATGTTATTTTTTAATTTTCTGGTGACCCCTTCCTTAGTAGTCCCCACCCGGAGATCCGAACAGGGGACTATTTTACCTCCGGAATATTTTACCAAGGAAGGCGCCTCCATTATTGCTATGTGAAAATGCAGAGAGCCACATTTTCTTGGAAAAAAAGCAGCTGTAGTTTTCCATTGCTTTCAGCTGCGCAGTACTCAGAGGACTGAGTGATGTTTATACGGCCGTTTAAGTCATTGTGACTCACGCCCCTAACAACTACAGAAAGAGCTGCTGCCCTCTTTCAGGAATCATTCCTTAGTCTGGCTCTCAACAGGTACCTCTCCGATATGGTTGCACCTTCAGTCCAGCTACTCTGTATCCCTGAGCACTCAAGCCCCCTCACCAACGGCAAGGTCTCATGATTCATAGAGGAGGTATTTTAGAATAATAATTTTTTTTTAGTACCTTTTGTATCAGGGTTAATTAATTTTTTAAATTTATTTTTTTTCCCCGAATAGTGAAGATCTATCTTAATCTGTATTTTATTGTGGAATAATTATTTATAAGTTTGGGATTGTTTCGATATGAAATTCATTTCTTTTTATATCTGGTTATCTGGTAGATTGATTTAATCGAGAATTTCTTTCTGTTAATTTTTTTTTTTTTTTCATTTTGAAATTTTATATTAAGGTGGATAAGCTCTTTTTTTATATATAATTTTTTTCTTTTTCTTGTTGGATTAGAATCTTTCATCATTTAAAGATTAAATTAGGTTTTTTTTATATTTATTTTTTTACTGGATTTTAATTAATTTTTTTATTTTTAATTATGATTAAATTAGTAGATTTAAAAATGTTATTTATGAATTAGGCAAGAAATAATTTCGCCTGTTTATCAAAAACATGTCCTTTTGTAATTTATTTAAGGTTTGGCCTGCTCAATGATTTAAATAGCCGCAGTATTTTGACTGTGCTAAGGTAGCATAATAATTAGTCTTTTAATTGAGGTCTGGAATGAATGGTTTGACGAAAATTACACTTTATTTTTGAAATTTAATTTGAATTTTATTTTTAAGTTAAAAAGCTTAAATTTAGGAGAGGGACGATAAGACCCTATAGATCTTTATTTTATTTTTAATTTTTTTTTTAGTTTATTTTTTAAATTTTTATTAATTAAATTTTGTTGGGGTGACAAATAAAATTTTAATCTTTATTTTTTTTTTACATTTTTTTATGTGTATTTGATCCTTTATTTTGATTAAAAGATTAAGATACCTTAGGGATAACAGCGTTATAAATCTGGAGAGTTCTTATTGATAGATTTGTTTGCGACCTGATGTTGGATTAAAAGTTTCTGTGGGGTAGGTTTTACAGTTTTGGGTCTGTTCGACCTTTAAAATTTTACATGATCTGAGTTCAAGCCGGCGTGAGCCAGGTTGGTTTCTATCTTCTTTAAATTTATTCTAATTGGTACGAAAGGATTTTTGGTAATATAATAATTTATTTACTAATTTGGCAGATTTAAGTGCTTTAAATTTAGAATTTAATAATGTATTTTTACAGTTAGTAAATGTTTATTCTTAGTTCTTTTTTTTTATTTATTTTTATTCTTTTGGGTGTTGCTTTTTTTACTTTATTTGAACGTAGGATTTTGGGTTACATTCAATTCCGTAAGGGTCCTAATAGGGTTGGTTTATTCGGTTTGTTACAGCCTTTTAGAGATGCTTTAAAGTTATTTAGAAGGGAATTTTATTTTCTTGTTTTTGGAAATTATTTGATTTATTTTTTTGTACCTATTCTGGGTCTTTCTGTTTCTTTAATTTTTTGGTTAATATTTCCTTTTAGTTATAATTTTGTTGGATTTTCTTATTGTCTTTTTTTTTTGTTGTTCTGGTTTGGGGGTTTATTTTATTATAATTGCTGGTTGGTCATCTAATTCTGTTTATTCTTTATTGGGTTGTATACGTAGAATTTCCCAAAGAATTTCTTATGAAGTTGTTTTTTTTTTTAGTTATTTTTTGTTTTATTTTATATTGTGAGTCTTTTAATTTGAATTATTTTTGTTATTTTCAGTTGTATGTTTGGTTTATTTTTTTTTTCTTTTCCTTTATTTATAATTTTTCTTTCTTGTATTTTAGCTGAAACTAATCGTTCTCCATTTGATTTTTCTGAGGGTGAGTCAGAGTTGGTTTCTGGATTTAATGTTGAATATAGATCATTTAGATTCTCTTTATTTTTTTTTTTATCTGAATATAGAAATATAATATTTATGAGATTTTTTACTTGTTTAGTTTTTTTAGGGGGTAATGGTATAATTTTTTTTTTTTATTAGGGTTGTTTTTCTTATTTATTTTTTTGTATGGGTTCGTGGTTCTTTTCCTCGTTATCGTTATGACAAATTGATATATATCTGTTGAAGGAGTTATTTACCTGTTAGTTTAAATTACATTTTGGTTTTTATTTTTTTTAGGATTTTTTTGTTTTTCATTATTTTAAGGTGATAAAAAAATTAATAGTATTTTATACTTTCCTATAATTTCAAGTTATATTGCTTTGAGCTTATTAATTTATAATTTATCTCATATCCTTGCGGACATGGGGTAAATAATAAAAAATGAAAAGTAAATTGTGGTCAAGATTTTTCCTGTAATAATGTATGGTTCTTCAACTGGTCGTGCTCCGATTCATGTAAGTAGAATAAATGTATTTACTATAGTTCAAAATATTATTTTATTTATTGGGTAGAATGATCTTGTTTGGAATTTTATTTTTATTGAGAATGGTATCGATATAATAATTATAATTGATATTATTAGTGCTACTACTCCTCCTAATTTTCTAGGGATAGATCGTAGAATTGCATATGCGAATAGAAAGTATCATTCTGGTTGAATGTGTGGAGGTGTTCTTAGTGGATTTGCTGGTGTAAAATTTTCTGGGTCTACAGTGAGGAATGGATTTAAATTAATTATTATTATAAAAATTATTATTGTTATTGCTATTCCTAAGATATCCTTTGTTGTAAAGTAGGGATGAAATGGAATTTTGTCAATATTGTTTTTCATATCTAGTGGGTTGGATGAATCCGGATTCGTGTAGGAATATTAGGTGTAACTTAACTATTATTGATAAGATGAATGGTAAAATAAAGTGGAATGTGAAGAATCGATTTAGCGTAGGATTGTCTACAGCAAACCCCCCTCATACTCATTGTACTACTATTTCTCCTATGTAAGGAATTGCTGAAATTAAGTTTGTAATTACTGTTGCTCCTCAGAAGGATATTTGACCTCATGGTAGTACATATCCTATGAATGCGGTTGCCATTAATGTTAAAAGAATTAATGATCCTGATATTCATGTTTTCTTTAATTTAAATGATCCATAATATATTCCTCGTCCTGTGTGTATAAAAATTAAAATGAAGAATAATGATGCACCATTTGCGTGAATATTTCGAATTATTCATCCGTAATTATTTCGAATTATTCATCCGAATTATTTCTCTCGGGTAATATGTACAATTCTTTTAAAAGCTTTATCAATTCTTGGTGAATAATGTATTGCTAGGAATAATCCTGAAATAATTTGAATTAAGCATATTTCTAGAAGTGATCCAAAGTTTCATCATAATGAAATATTTGATGGTCTTGGTAAATAAATTAAGAATGAATTAATTGGTCTTAATTTACGTATTGATTTAAACATAAGTTTTTTTAAGTGGTCCTTCAAATGTTCTTACGATGTTGTTTACTGAGATTATAGTAATAATTAGGATAAATATTATTGTAATTGTAATATTTCTTTTATATATTCTAAAAAATTTTCTTGTTGATTTTTCTTCAGTTAGTTCGGTTGTCATTTCCTTTATTTCATTAAGTTTAGTAATTATTTCTGTTGTTGGATCTAAATTTCTTATTATAACAGAAATTAATGCAACTAATATTCAGATTAAAAAAATTTTTGTTCTTGGTTTGAATTTTTCATTTGATGCAATTCTTGATATATATATATATATATATATATGAATATAATTATTAGTCCTCCTACTGTTGTTAAGAATATAATATAAAGATATCATGATGATTTAATTATTATTGAATTATTTCTGCACATTAGGGCTGTTTGGAAAATTAGTATTGATCCTAGTGATATAGGGTGTTTAAGTATTGGAGATATAATAATGTTTGATAAAATTAAATATTTTGTGAAAATTCAGTAAGTATTTTAACATAAAATATTAGTTTTGGATACTAAAGATGATTTTTTCTTTACTGATTTTGTTTAGATAAATTTTTTTTAAATTATGATTTACAAGATCATTGTTTTTTTTAAACTATCCTAAACTTTACTTATGATAATTATTTATTTTTTTAGATTAATTATTTTTTTATTTGTTCGTAGGCATTTTCTTTTATGTCTTTTGGGGCTTGAATATTTATTACTTTATTCTTTTTTTTTATTTTTGGGTTTATAGGTTATTTTGATTTTGATTATTATTTTTTAGTTATTTATTTGGTGTTTGGGGTTTGTGATGGTGTTTTAGGACTTTCTTTATTGGTTTTTTTAATTCGTAATTCTAGAAGAGATTATTTAGATAGATTGACCTTATGTTAAAATTTATTTTTTTTCTGTTTTCTTTAATCCTTTTTTGTGTCTTAAATAATTGATTTGTGTATTTAGTGGGTTTGTTTTTTGATTTTTTGTTTCTATTTCTTATTTTTTTATAATTGATAGGGTTTCATATATTTTTTGTTGTTTAAGTGTTTGAATTTTTATTGTTGTTTTGTTATTTGTTTATTTACATTATTATTTTGATTTGTTGTCTAAGATTTATATTTTTTGTTTTCATTTTTATTATTTTTTTTATTTTTGGATTTTATTGTTATTGGTTTTTTTATTTTTATTTTTTCTTTGAGTGTAGATTGATTCCTTTATTTTTGTTGATTTTTGGGTGAGGATATCAGCCTGAACGTTTAAGCGCAGGATTTTTTTTAATTTTTTTATACTCTTTTTGGTTCTTTCCCCTTTTTATTTAGAATTTTTTATTTAAATAGTTTTTATGGTTATTTTAATTATTTATTTTTTGATTTTTTACTGAATAATTATTTGATGTTTATTATTTTATTTTATTTTTTGATTAAGTTTCCTTTATTTGGGTTTCATTTATGGTTGCCTAGGGTTCATGTTGATGCACCTACTTCAGGTTCTATAATTTTAGCTGGTGTGATATTAAAGTTGGGGGGTTATGGATTTATTCGTTGTTTAGGTTATATTTATTATTTTTTATTTAATTATGGTTATTTTTTGTTAGTATTTGTTTATTTGGCTGTTTTTTTGTAAGAATATTTTGTATAATTCAAAGAGATTTAAAGGTGCTTGTTGCCTATTCTTCTGTTTGTCACATAAGTTTGTTTATTTGTGGATTATTTACTATATCCTGTCTTGGATTTATCGGTTCATTATCTTTTATAGTTGCTCATCCTTTGTTTCATCTGGTCTTTTTTTTTTAATTGGTATTATTTATGATCGGTTAGGAAGCCGAAGATTTTTTATTGTTAGGGGGTTACTTAACTATTTACCTTCACTTAGTTTCTTTTGATTTTTGTTTTGTGTTATAAATATATCTTGTCCTCCCAGATTAAATTTATTTTCTGAAATTTGTTTAATTATTTCTATTTTAAGATGAAGATTTTTTTCAGTTATTTTTTTGATGTTTATTTTATTTTTTTCTGCTTGTTATAGAGTGATAATTTTTTCTTTAACTCAGCATGGTTTATATTCTGGTGATTTAATTTTAATTAATTCTTGTTGTGTTCGTGAATTTTATGTTCTTCTTCTTCATTGTTTTCCTATTTTTTATATAATGTTTGACTTATTTTTTTTTTATTTTGCTTATTTATTTTAATTTAAAATTTTGATTTGTGATGTCAAAGATCTTTTTGAGGATAGGCTATGTTTTTCTGCTACAATCTTTTTGGTATTTATTTGTTTGAGTATGATCTTGTTTTTTTTTTGAGTGATTATTTTTTTTTTAATTCCTTTTCTATAAGTTTGATTTTTTTTTGATTGAATTTCTTGTTTGTTTATGTCTTTTGTATTTTTAATTAGAGATTGTGTTTTATTTTATAGTTTAGGTTACATAAGGGGTGATTTAAATTTAGTTCGTTTTTATTATTTCGTTTTTTTATTTATTTTGAGTATGGTTTTTTTATTTTAATACCTGATTTTATTTGTTTATTGTTGGGTTGAGATGGTTTGGAGCTGGTATCTTATTGTTTAGTTATTTATTATCAAAGAGTTTCTTTGTATTCTGGTCTTATTACTTTATTAATGAATCGTATTGGAGATGTATTTTTGATTTTGTGTTTGGGTTTATTTATAAATTTTGGTTCTTTTCATTATATTTTTTATATTAATTTTTTTAATAATGATTTTATTATTTTGGTTTATTTAGTTTTATTTGCTTCTTTTACTAAAAGTGCTCAGTTTCCATTTTGTGTTTGGTTGCCTTCAGCTATAGCAGCTCCTACTCCTGTCTCTTCTTTGGTTCATTCTTCTACTTTAGTAACTTCTGGTGTTTATTTAATTATTCGGTTTAATTATTTTATTTTATTTTGTGATACTTATTTTTTAATAATTATTTCTTTGGTTACAATAGTTTTATCTGGATTTGCTGCTTGTTTAGAAAATGATTTAAAAAAGATTATTGCATTTTCTACTCTTAGACAATTAGGATTTATATTTTTTACTCTTTCTTTAGGTTCTTTGACTCTTTGTTTTATTCATTTGTTGATTCATGCCTTAATTAAGTCGTTACTTTTTTTGTGTTCTGGAAGTTTTATTCATTGTTTTTTAGGTAGTCAAGATATTCGATTTATAGTTGGGTTGGTAAAGCAATGTCCCTATGTGAGTTCAGCATTTTTTGTTTCTTTAATTTGTTTATGTGGGTTTCCCTTTTTTTCTGGATTTTACTCGAAGGATTTTATTTTAGAGTTTTTTTTTTATTTGATTATAGAATTTTTTTTTTTTTTTTTTTTTTGGTGTTACTTTTATTTACAGTTTACGTTTAATTTATTATTTATTTTCTTCCAATTCTTTTTTTTTCCTTATATTAATTTTTGTTACAGTTTTTTTATAAATATTTCTCTTCTTTTTTTATATTTTTCTTAGTTATTTGTTGGCTCTTTTATGTTTTGGTTATTTGAGGATGATTTTTTTTTTGTCTTGTCTTTTGATTTTAAGTTGATTCCTTTGTTTTTGTTTTTTTTTTGTTTTTTGATGTTTTGAGTTTTTTATATTTTTATTTTGGTTTAATTTATTTTTATTTTTTCAGTTCTATGTGATTTTTAAGATTTTATTCTTCAGGGTTTTTTAAATCGGTTTTTTAGTTTTTGTTATTTTAGTTATAGATTAGTTGATTCGGGTTGATTAGAATATTTTGTTTCGGGTGGTTTAGTTGGATTTTTGCAATGGTTAGGTTTTTTTTTTGATAGGTTTACTTTAAATATTCTTAGGTTTTATTTTTTTATTTTTTTTTGTTCGGATAGCTTAATTAAAATCCTAACATTGAAATTGTTATTATGAATTTTTTCTCTGGACATTTATAAAATTTATTTATTTATACATTGAAAGTGTATTGTTTTTTTAAACTATATAAATAAGAATAAAGTGATTTCACTTGAAAGGTAGTTAGCGGCTCCTTTACTTTTTATTCTTTTAACTGGATATAATCAATTTTTTCATTAACAGTGAATAGCTTCTATTTAGCTTCAGTTAAATTGAGTATGAGGATTATCCTTAAAATTAAGTCGAAATTAATTGTAATTTTACTTCTTTACTCTATTTAAGAGAAATTGATTATTCAATAATTTTTATTTGCAAAGTAAATGTTATATTTAACTATTCTCCTTAATTTCTTCATTCTAGTATTCCTATTTTTCATTCATGTATAAGTCCTATAATTAGAATTAAGATTGTAACTGTTGATGAAATTAGTTATTCTTCTATAATTATTATTTTTGTTGAGAATATTGGTATGATTATTGAAATTTCAATGTCGAAGATTAAGAAGATTTTTGCAATTAAAAAGAAGTGAGTAGAAAACGATTTTCGTGTTGATGATATTTTTGAAAATCCACATTCGAATGGTGAATTTTTTTCTCGTCTTATTTTATTTTTTTTAGAGATTAATATTGTGAATATTATTATTATAATAATGATTGATCTTAGTGAAATTATTGTTATTGTAATTTTGATTATCTTTTTAATTTTATTTAATCTATTAGTTGGAGGCTAATTATACTTTTTGTACTAAAAAGATTATTATTATTTTCCTCATCAGTAAATTGAAAGATATAGGAATAATCAAATTACGTCTACAAAATGTCAGTATCAGATTGCTGCTTCTAAACCTAGGTGTTGTCTGGCTGAAAAATGTATCTTTATGCATCGTACCATTGAGATTATAATGAAGGTTGTTCCCACAATTACATGAATACCGTGGAATCCTGTAGTTAGAAAGAATGATGATCCATAAATTGAGTCTGCTATTGTGAAGGTGGATTGTTGATATTCTCATTTTTGTAGAAATGTAAAGTATAATCCTAAAATGACGGTTAGTATTAATGATTTGTTTGATATTGATAGTTTATTTAATAAGATTTTATGATGTGCTCATGTTACTGTAATTCCTGATGAGATTAAAATAATTGTGTTTAATAGGGGAACTTCTAATGGGTTAAATGGTTTAATAGATTTTGGTGGTCAATTTATTCCGATTTCAATTGATGGTGCTAGTCTTGAGTGAAAGAGTATTCAGAAAAATGATACAAAGAATATTATTTCTGAGACAATGAATATAATTATTCCTATTTTTATTAGTGATTTTACTTTATTTGTATGATTTCCTTGAAATGTTGCTTCTCGTGTGATGTCTCGTCATCATAATATTATTGACATTGTTGATAAGGTTAATCCTAATATTATTCAGTTATATTCTTTTGTTCGAGTTCATTTTACAGTTCCTGTTAATATTGTTATTACGTTTATAGATAACATAATTGGCCACGGTCTTTTTGTTACTATGTGAAATGAATGATTTTTTTTCATAAGGTACTTCTCTAGAATAAAGAGTTACAAGTGTGGCAAATACGTATGCTTGAATTATTGAAATTGCTGTTTCAAATGCTGTTAAGGTTATTTGAATTGGTATAATGAATAGTAAGATTTTAATGGATGATGTGTTTCCTAATAGGGTTATTAGTAGGTGACCTGCAATTATATTAGCCGTTAGTCGAACTGCTAGTGAGATTGGTCGAATAAGATTTCCTGTGGTTTCGATTAGAATTATTATTGGTGAAATGGCTGAGGGTGTTCCTTTTGGAAGTATGTGTTTGAATATATCATTTGTGAAGTTTTTTCATCTGTATGTTGTAATTATGATTCATCTTGGTAATGCAATTGAAATTGATACTACTAAATGACTTGTGGATGTGAATACATAAGGGATTAATCCTACTATATTTCTGATTATGATAAATATAAAGATTGATATTAGTATGATTAAAATTTCTTTTTGGTGAGTTATTAATTTAAATTCATTTATTAGTTTTTTTTCTATTATTTTTATTATTATATTTATTCGAGATTTTTTGGTTCAGTATCATCTTGGTAAAATTATTGTTGTAACAATAAAGGCCATTTTACCTTTTTAAAATATATAGCTAATTTATTAATCATCAAATGCAGACACAGATCACAGATAAAGGATTTTGTTATTGACAGAAATCTAATTTTTTTTTAAAAACAAAAAACAGAATTTAAATAAAATATTGACACCCGAAATAATTAATAAGTAGCAATTATTAGAGGACATTTAAATAGAAATTAAATACAAAAAATTTAGTCTACAAAAGAATCGGAAACCTCTCTTTTAGTGTATACTAAAAGAGAAATGTATAACTTACTTGAAAGCAAATTATTTGTATTATGTATAAAGTAATCTATATATAAATTTTATAAGAATTTTAAAAGAACTTACCTGGTTTACATGTTGAATTATTTTCTGAACGGTCGTTTAGATTCGTTTAAAATATTCCTAAATATTAATAATGTTCGCCAAATACAAATAATCAAGTAAACAAAATTTGATACGGCTTTAATAACGACGCTACAAATCGTAAAGAAATATTATTTGGTGTATTTGACAACTTTAATCGTTAATAACAGTAATACTAATTTAACAAATTATCAGAAAGAAAAGATTAGATTATATATATATAAGTTTGGTTTATTTTCTCTACATTGCTTTATGTAATGGAACAGGTAATAATATTATAAACAAATATAATTTTTCATCAACGTAACACATTTTGACACACGCAGTTCTTTTTTGTTGACGAATTATGGCGCGAATCCGATGGAGGACGAGAGTCGGAACATTCCAGAAATTTTGCTATCTTGTCGCATTCACGTGCACACTCCCTCACACAATCATAACTACGTACAAAGTTATCACAGGAAGTAAATTTTGTTCAGAGCCATCTTTTTATTTTACTAATGTTAGTTTTTTTATTTATTATTACTTCCTTATATTAATAATATAGATTACTGCATTCATTAGTTTTAATTGATGGAAATGATGGAAAAAATGGGGTTTTGAAGACAAAAAAATCATACCTCCCTTAATAGGCACAATATCGAATCTGTTTAAAGTGATCGTTAATCCTCTAAACATTACCTTAGCTTTTGTCTGAAACAATTTTTAATATGACCAACCCTTACGGCAAGGATGACCAAAATATTACCGGAATTGTAAGATGGGCTAAAATTGTCGTACGCTAAACATGTGAAATTTTTTTTCACGTGCAGTTATTTTTGTATCGAGTAAATATGAAGTTTTTCTTAACTTTAAGGTGGAAATCATTTTTATCCCATACTTAGCACCGGTGAAATCTACCTTCGCCTTCCGGTGTGCCGAAAGGGTTTTTTTTTTAATATTATAACACTTTTAAACTACTTTCAATATAATTTATTGTAAACGTATTTTTTAAATGTAATCAATAATAAAAAAAAAAAAAAAATGCTTTAATTTTGCTATAAACTTTTATTTTCTTTTATAATTACATTATTTTATGTGAATTTTTTTTGTGGTTTTCCGAGAAAAATAAATTACGATTATAAAAAAGTAATCAAGTATACTAAGTATAACCGGCCTCCGTGACGCGAGTGGTAGGGTCTCGGCCTTTCATCCGGAGATCCCGGGTTCAAATCCTGGTCAGGCATGGCATTTTCACACACGCTACAAATCATTCATCCTATCCTCTGAAAGTAATACCTAACGGTGATCCCGGAGGTTAAAAAAAAAGAAGTAATAATAACTATGTTTCTTTCCAAACCGTTAACTGCCATCCTTATTTCATAATTAAAAAGAAAAAATAACTGGATGTTAATGTTGTCAATTGATATTAATAAATTATTTAAGATAAAATAGATTATGAATATTTGTTTTTATAATGCGTGATGAAGATAAAAGTTCCCTGCCGCCCTGTCTCATCAGCGTTTTGTTGCTGTACACAGTTATGTAACCGTTTTTCACTCCAATCACGCACGTTCAAGGTTAACAGAGTCTTATCGCTTTTATATATCCCTTTACCCAGTGGCAGGAAATAAAGTCAAAAATATAAAATAAAACAACTTAAAGCAACTTTAAGCTTTGTGTTCGCTTTCACCGTCTGATGGTTTTTGATTTGTTTGTTTTTGAATTTCTTGTCGGGTTAAGAATTATTTTTATGTGCAAATTAAGAATGAAATATTAAAAAAAAAACAAAAAAAAACGTTAATTCAAAGAGCCGAACCCAGTACCTACAGTTTTTTTTAATCGGGTTAACCTTTTTCTGTTTAGCCTCCGGTAATTACCGTTTAGATAATACTTCAGAGGATGTTCACTTCATTTACGAGTGTAAATGAAGTGTAGTCTTGTACAGTCTCAGGCCGACCATTTCTGAGGTCCTATTTTCTAGATGTAACCGGGTATCGAATCTGGAACTTTTAGTCTAGCAGGTAAAGTAGCTACCTCTCTAATAGCACGGAAGTCATGTTACATCTAAAAAAGATTAACACTGTTTTTTTTTAATTCCTGATTTGATATTTAAAAAATATAATAACACTTAATAACAAAATTGTATTGTACTATATATTGAACTTGATTACGTATATAAAATGATTATTACATGCAATTAAATAATAAGTAAAAATCTCGTTATAACCCCTTTGTGTACGGTTGGCTGTGTTGTAGTATATGTCCATTTATAGTTTTAAGTGAAAATTTATTCTCTTTAATATTTTATCTAATTATAAGTCGGGCGAGATCGATAGTAAATTTTAAAAACAATTTAATATTAGAGGACGTGTAACCGATGGTCTGATGTTAAAAAAAAATTGACGGTGAAAGAAACAGTTTGCGAACCGAATTTTAGATGTAATAATTTTTCATAATTTTGTTGTTGTTTAAAACAAGTAAGTGGTTGTGTCTTTCGATGGGTCTATCGATGACGGTTGATTCCGTTGCCTTGGGGGGGGGGGGGGTTGATGGAGAAGCGCATCATGAGTGTAAACTAACGAAATTCACAGAGATGTTTTGTCTTGTAGTTAGTTATTGGCGGGAATTATCGGTAGATAGGCGACTGAATACGCAGTGAAATTGTCTTCATATAACAGTGTTGTTTAGTCTAACCTAATCCACATGTAACGTTATCCAAATTTCATCTTTTTATTGAGATATTCCTTATTACTGATTTAAGGTAGTTTTATTTATTTTGTTAATATTATTACAATTTTTTAAACAATAATTAGCAGTTGTTTTATTCTGTGTATGTATTATTCAAATTATTTATTAGATTAAAAATGTTAGATTCCAGTTAACGCCGATTGATTTTTACAAACTAAATTTAAATAATAAATAAATAAATTTGTTGTATTTATCAATTAATAATTTATCCAAGTACTAAATGGCGGGTAAACACTATCGAAAAAAGTAAATAAAGAGAAACAAGTTTATGGTTGTATTTTAGGTTATTTGGCCATTAACGGTGTATATATTTAACTAAACTGATATAAGCAAAGGGTATTTCGTGAGTGATATATTAAGTTTTAAGTCTGGTAACGAGAATAAATCGTGCTAAGCGAGAAAATAATTCGATTTAGTCGAGCTCCTGGGTTCGACACCCAAAATAGCTTACCGTTTCTTCACCGATCTCGGTTAATGTCGTTAAATATTCATAAATGAATGTATTCTCGGGAATAACACAAAAATTTGAAAAAAATAATTTTTGATAGGAAAGAAAGCTACAAATAATCATTTTAATAAATTCGTAAAAATATTTTTAGAAATCTATAGTATTTTTTATTTAACATATATATTTAACAATAATTAATCGTAAGAAAAGAAAAAAAACATCGGTAGCGAGTTTATAGAAGGCGACCGATATTTATAATTTATGTGAGGTTCTGAGTTCGACACCGAGTAATTGTCATATATCTTAATAATTATGCGTACATAGTATTTAAAGCAGAAATTATTCGTAAAAAGTACGACATATATACAACAAACAGTTCATTACAAATTTTTATATTTAACATTTCCCGTGTTTACTTTATATTTTTTAAGCTAAATTAAAAAAAAATCACAACATTGTTGAAAATGTATAGTCGATCGTTCTTTTAGAGGAAAACGATTTTTAAGAAAGATATAACGATCCTCCTTAGATCGATCGGTTGATAAATTAAGCGACTGATATACCGATAATCCTAGGTTGGAATCTCGGCATCGTTTGGCATTCCTTATCGGTTACAGTTCATCTAATTCTTTAAGTACAATTATAAACGACGCAAAATAAAGAAATTACAAAAAACCCTATGTTTATTTGGCTGATCAAAGGAGCACTGAAATTTAAAAAAAAATTGAAGTAACATAATTTAACGATGTACTCGTATTTTCGAAATAAAATTCTATACGCGTAATTTTTTATTACTACAAACGACGTTGTAACTTTTCTTCTCGTCGGGAAAAATCTTTGGATCAGAGGTTAAATTTTACGTAAACTTTTAATTTGTCGTTACCGTTTTTTTTGTTATAATTCCAACGAGAAATTTTTTAATGCTTTTTCACGAACGAATTAAAAAGCGTCGAAAACCTTAACAGTCAATTTTTTATTACAAAGTTTTTGTAAAAACGCACTTTGAGTGAGAAAATTGATAAAAAAACAAAACATGTTTAAGTAGCCCACCGCATACAGAGAGTGATGGAGACGGAGAGTGAGAGAGGGGTTGGGATAGCGAAGGGGTGAGTGAGAGAGATTGGGGGGAGTGTGTGAGAGAGAGAATGGGTGGGAGAGCGAGTTGGGGATTGATGGAGAGGAATTGAGAGACGGGTGATAGGTGGTTGAGTGTGGGGGTTGGAGTGGAGAGGGAAGAGCGAGAGGAGGTGATGGAGAGTAAAAGACAGGGCGAGATAGAATAAAAACATAAAAATACATTTTTATTATCTAGTAAAATTTGTTATAGCAAAGGTTTTGATATAACCCGTTCTGAATGAGAAAAAAAATTATATTTATTTAGAAAAGTATATTTCAGTATTTATATATAATTAAAATTGAAAATTGTGCGTGCGTGTGTGAGTATACAAATAAATAAATAATATAATATATTATTTATAAGAGATAATAAGATTTACTGAAACTGAAAATTGTGTCCTGTTGCCATTTTAATACGTATTATACGTCGACTGTGTTAGTTAAGCGTGTGTCAGTTGACCTGAAATTTCTAATGCAAAAGAATGGATCCGTGATTTACAAAAAATATTTTAAGTTTTGAGTGTTGCGAAATTAAAGAATATTGAAGGGCGCGCGTACACACAATATTTTTATTTAACTCTTACTCGTATATATTGTTAAAACAGTGTGAGGGTAATATTGCATTTGAAGTTTGTCTGAATTCCGTTCTTTTTGTACAGTAAATAATTCTGGGTTCGATTTCCGGTTACGGTGGACATTATCTTACATTATTATCAGAATTCATAACATGAAAAAACAAAAAAAAAATAATGTAAAAATTGAATTGGCTTTTTATCCGCTTTATTAAAATTTACAAAATAAAAGTAAATGACGAACTGGATGTCGGTATATTGTCGATACAAATAAATATATAAAAACACGTATTTGATATTAATATATATAAGAAGCATTAATAAATTTAATATGAGATGACTAATAACCGTTAGTAGCCGCGTTATTATGGAGACAATACCGCCCTTCTGTCGGAGACCCGCTGACAAACTAATAGTAGAGCGTTAAACAGCCTTCTATAAACACATGCCTTACACGCTGCAATATAAACTCATATTTTGATAAATAATTAAACAAATCTATAATATGCATTATAGACGGTTGGAATAAAAAATTCCAACCGTGTCTGAGATTCGAACCCACGAAAGATCCCACCTACGAGGTCGGTCGGCAAAATGTTTAGTTGATGCTTGTAGAAGTATTAAATAACATTATATTTTCTGTACTTATAAACATAAAAGGATTACATAAATGTAGGAATGTAGGTTGTTTTTAGTCTTAACGCAACGTTGTTGTATTTATCTGGCCATCTTGTTAGAACCTGAAATTTAATCGAGTTAATTACAAGTTTTACTGATTATTCTTATCCTTTAATGCTTTATTTCATTTTATAAATTAGTTAATAACATTCTATCGTATTAAAAACTAGTCGATCAGTGGATATAATTGTTAGCTTCTAAATCTGCTGGTCTCGGGTTTGATTCTGGACAAGAATTTTGTGTTTTTTTTTTAAATATCTCACTAATTTCATCTACCTCTTATTCCACGCTCGTTAAAATACAAGTGTAGGATATTACAGGTCGTACTGTAAATAAAGCTGGAAAAATTTGATCTGTTATTATTTAACATTAAAGTTTTTGTTTAGTTAGAAAACTACTGTACAAAACTGATCAATTTTATCGTAATAATTTTAATATATTTATTAAAATTAAAGAAGATTAATTATTATTTTTAATAAAATGTAAATATAAAATAATCGACCAATCATAATTTAATTTAATTATGTCGGATGTATATATAAGAAAAAAGGCTATTAACGTTGTTACTCACATGTAAGCAACTTTACATGTATTTTGTTGTATTTTAATTGTACCATCACGTGATCAGTACTGTCCGACGGCAGCCAATCAGAGCAGAAGTAGCCACCTGCGTTTTCAACACCCCTCACTCCGACACCCATCATCGCATTGTCTAGACTGACAGTTGTTTTTACTTGATGTCATCCCATAAAAATTAAACAAAAAAATAACTAACTACCTCTAATATTCCTCTTTCCTAAAGTCCTCCATCAGCGTATGACCCCGATACAATTTTATAAATTATATTTATCATCGGCTATTGAACAATTTTTATATTTATTAAAATATTTGTTACTATAAAAAAAAATATTTTATTACGTTTATTTATTATTGAACATATCGTTTTAAACGTAATCTGAATTTTTAAAAATATAGTGAAAAAATATAGTACCTTCAATATATATATATATATATATATATATATATATATATATATATATATATATATATATATATATATAATGAGTGTTTTATTATTTTTTTTTATAAAAGTATAAATAAAAGTTTTTATATTTTGTTATCGACTGCGGCGTGCATTATGTAGCAATTCTACGCGTAATCACCCCCACCCCTTATCATTCAGTGAGAATTTCACTGCTTGACCCGATTAAAATTATATCCCCGTTCGCTATTTCCCGCCCGTTTAAACAGCGATTATTGCGCGCAAGTTCTTTCACTTTTGTAGAGCGGCGAGCAGAACATGATCGAACCGGTCGTATCCAGTTTTTAAATCGTATTAACCATTCAAACGCTCTGCATGGCGTAAAAAATTATAGTTGTAAATGAGAATTTACGGTTTATTATTTCTGTAATTTTTTCTCCGAATTTTCTTCAAAACGTCACGCCGATACGTCGCTTACGTTAATCGCTTTTGAAAAACGGCAAAACGAAACGAATGATGACTTACTTAAACTGTCAGAGCGTTGAATCTTGACTTGCAAACTGTATTACATTTTTTTTTTAGAACGCTTATTACACTCGATGAAGTCTATGGCGATAATTCAAGTGGATCGCTGTTACCGGTCGAGACTTTCGGTCACTCGGCGGCTTTCGTTCGGAATCGGTTTCTCTTTACGATCTAATACGAAAAAAACTGAGAGTGTGAAATCAATAATCGTATGAGTTTAACTATAATAACAACAACGCGAATACATCAAGTAAACTATGCAAGGTTCGAAATCAAAGTTTAAACTTTTACCGACTTTTCGAAGAAAAATAAGGTATTATTTTCGGTCGCATGGTGGGAGTCGGGGTGAAAGTGAATTGTCTTTACGTTTTGAGTACAAAAATACCATTCCCTTAAATTGCGGTTTCCTTATATATTTATTTTATTTATATATATTTTTAGGCCTACGTATAAAATTTTGTGGCTCGAAAATCTTCAAAACGACTATATAAATTTTATTGAAATTTAGATACGCCGTAGTAGCGTATCTGAAGTTATGCGTGTGAAAATTTGATGAAAATCAGTCGAGTCGTTCTTGAGTTACATTCAATTTAAGGGCGAAAAAATTTGAGCGGGGCAAGTTAGACGTTCGATTGATTAGAACGAATTGTTATTTTTAAAAAGATAGAAAATAAAATAAAGAGAAGACGATGTTCTCGCGAGAGGATTCTTTTTTCTATTCAGATTCAAAACGTTCGACGAGCTAAAAATAAAATAAGCGAAACGGAACGTATTACTCGACTCGGGGACGTGTCCTTTCCGGATCTTTTAATCGCCTGCTTCTAATCTCCAATGGAAGAACCAGGTCCGGCTATGCCGTTCCCAGCCCCCCTCGGAGACCGGGTCTCAGTCTTTCCTTTTGCCAGCCTCAAACCGACGGCGCAGGAGCCGAAGCCGCCAAAGTGTATCTGGGAACCCAAACCGCCGGCCGGGTCTCGGTATTTTCATTCATTCACACCTATCGAACCCCAGGAGTCCCCGCTGCTGCTGTCCGATCGGCAGAAGAACTCACCACTCCGAAGAGTGGTGAGTTCTTCTGCCTTCTGTGCCCCTTTTATCCTCACCTCTAATTCTTCTTCATTAGGTCCTTTCCGAAGGGAAAGGACCTCGCCTGCCTCTTCCTGGGTGACTTTGTTTTTCATTGTTCTTAACAGGTCGGCATAAGTCTTTCCCTCAGCCTTAATAACGATAGTCTTGCTATCAGTTATCGGTGTGTGCCCCTCCTGGTTGAAGTCGATCTTGAGCGAGTCCGAATCGAGCTAGTACACAGCGGTTTTTTTTTTAATCCCTACATCCCTGGGCCGGACATCCAATTAAGTATACTCGGCCCAGGAACGTGTCCTTCCGACTCTATGGAGGTCTCCCCATCCACCGGCTTAACATCCGGCACGACTGGTCAACCCCCCCGGTTCTGGATCTTTTGTGCCTGCTTCTAATCCCCGGCGGGGGAAACAGGGTCCGGCTATGCCGTTCCCCCCCCCCCACCAGGAACCGGGGTCCTGGTTTTTATGCCCCGGTTAATCGGGGCTCGGTCATTATGCCTTGCCTGAAACCAAAGGTCCCAGCACCAAGGGCGCAAGCACCCCCAGAAAATCAACACCCTCGGCCGGGTCTCGGTCTTATCTTAACCCCTCGCGAAGGCTTTCCTATGGAGTCCCCGTCCCCTCACAGGTACCCGTACACCTAAGCATACGGGTCCTCTGAGTACTAGTACACAGTCCTAATACTAGTACACAGGAGTGCTTCGACGTTTATTTACGGTACTTATTTTCTGCAGTATACGTATTATGTTTACCGACCGCCTATCCTGTGTTACCTTCATTTCAATCGACCACGGATAATATTTCTGTTCTCTGTCGGTGCCCGTCCATAAAACTCACTGGAACCGTAACAGATACAATCCCTTTATGTAAATTAAATTTAAGTCTTACTCGACTATTTCCGTTATTATTAACGTAAATTCGTCGCTTTTAGACTTCTAATCGTAAAAGAAATAGAATCGATCGTTCTTGATCTTATTTTGAAATTCGCTAAATTATCTTCTGTATTATTACGGTTATTATTTATATATCGGAGAGGCGAGGAGATTTGTCAGGGATTCAACGTTTTGTGCTTCACTCATTCCCACCATTACAAGTGGAGAATATATAAGATTACAATAAAGTTCAATTAATAAAAATGAGTAGATAACTCTTACAATGAAATAATTACAAATGATAATTATCACTTATCAATAACTCAGTAGCACACGAATTACAATATAAGATTAATTCAATTTAGAATTCAAATAATATTAAAACAACTTGCGATAGACCGAGGCTCAGGGAAATAACGAATTCGCGACCACCAGGACGTCTGTTCGATCTGGGTTCCAAAGCAAGACTACCCTTTCTCCATATTCTCAAATAATATACCTACTGCATATTTCCTTTTCCTTATTAATGTTATGATACCCCTATCGTCCTGGGATCAGCTCAAAATTTCTCGACCAATTAAAATATTATAACTCAAATATTCATCTGGGACAACGTGAAAAAGAATCTCTAATGTAAACAAATCCATAATTACAATAGATAAAATTTGCATGCTACAATTTACTACAACATTTCCGATGCCTTTCAAAATTTTTAATTCATTAATTCTACGTCCAGAAAACTTAATCACTATCGATTCCTTTATTAATGAGCATTCCGCTCCTGAATCAAAACAATATGGAAACGACTCACCAAGATGGTTTAGAATACCAGTAGGAGCTGCAACTGTGCAAAGATTCACACGGCGTTCGACGCTACCATTCTCCTTGTTGTTCCCTGGACAGCTACGGCTGCTACCTGGAGCCGTACAGTTTGGCGCAATATGACCAGCTACCCCACATTTGAAACACGTCACATTGCGCGATGAAGAGGATTTTCTAATAGACACAGTTCTGCTGCAGAGCACCAAGCAACAGAATCCGATCCCGCACTCTCTGGATTAAATCGTGGTAACGCAACACTTTTCTTTGTCGACAATGGCTTTTGCATACAACACTTCATAAACTCAAACAATGTATTCCACTGATCAGGTGATGGACCAGATGGAGACGATCCCACTTCTGATATCGGAGAGGCGAGGAGATTTGTCAGGGATTCAACGTTTTGTGCTTCACTCATTCCCACCATTACAAGTGGAGAATATATAAGATTACAATAAAGTTCAATTAATAAAAATGAGTAGATAACTCTTACAATGAAATAATTACAAATGATAATTATCACTTATCAATAACTCAGTAGCACACGAATTACAATATAAGATTAATTCAATTTAGAATTCAAATAATATTAAAACAACTTGCGATAGACCGAGGCTCAGGGAAATAACGAATTCGCGACCACCAGGACGTCTGTTCGATCTGGGTTCCAAAGCAAGACTACCCTTTCTCCATATTCTCAAATAATATACCTACTGCATATTTCCTTTTCCTTATTAATTTTATGATACCCCTATCGTCCTGGGATCCCGACTACGTTGACAACCATGTGCCTACCTAGGCCTAAGCCTACCGCAATAAAACAATTTAAACCTTATTTTACAAAATATTACTAGTAATAGTACATTTCTTAAAACTACTAAAAATACAGATATTCTAAAGAATATTCTCATCGTTTTGTCGGAAGATACTCCACTGTACTTTATTCTCCGACATATAATTATATAAATGTTTTATATGAAATATCTTCTTCAAGTGCAATTTTAACACCTTCCAGGTTTCCTCGTACGGATGACGGTCTTAGCTGTTGAATTACCTTTAAATATTCGGCATCGTATGGCTTTTTCCGTAACAAAAATCAAAAATCGCTCGTCAATTTTACTTACAGAATAAATTTTTTTTTTCTATATAATACCATTTTTAAAATAAAGAGTATTACGTGTTCTAAAGCAAAATCCACCGATATAATTATAACCTCGTAATAGAAATTTCGAAAAATCACGACAGTAATAATATAAAATTATATATTTCGATAAAAATGATTAAAACATCCTGTAGAATTGCGTCAAGCCGGTGGATAAAAACATATACCACTTTTTTATTATTAAAAACCGCTCTAAATGTAGGATTAAAACCGATTTATGTACGTAATTTGTATTATCGATGTAGTTTCTCCCCGAGTCGCGAGTAGGAAGTAAAATTCGCTATTGATCGGTCCGCTGTCGAACTAAATCGTTTGGAAAGTGTCGTTAGTCCACATTTATAATAATTAAAATTTTTTTTTTTTTCACTGAGCGATGTCAAAAAATTGTCATCGCTTAAATAAAAAAGTCCTGACGATATATAAGCTATAAAACTGCGGCTAGTGTTTCGAATATGAAAAACATTTCGGAGGTGGTCGCTATATTATCGGTGTTACAATTACATCGCCAAACGAAATCTTAGAGCTGTATGACACTTTGTGAGATAAAAATCTGATTTTTTATTTATTTAATACCGATATGCAAATCCGTACAGGTTACATCCGTACCGTAAACGAATTTACGAGTTTATCTGTACATCTGGTTCGATTAGAAATAAAAAGTAACTGGCCGAAAAAAAATAATCGATAGGATGATTTTCTGCAAAATCGTGATCGATATGTAAGTCGTACGCAAAGGTTACTTACACATAATTTGCGCGCTCCTATGTTTTCAGTATGTTCTTGTTCACGACTTATTTTCATTATAGTTAATACGGCAAAATTAAACTCGATAAAATTTTTGTAGTTAACATTTTGATAATTTTTACGGGAGATTTTATCTCCGTCGGACCGGGGATTACAAGCGCACGGTGGATTTTACTAAAAGATATCTAGGATCAAAACGTACACAGAATATAATTACAGATACGGTAACGAACGGTTTACGATATTTCTGATCAACAATTTCGACAAATGTAGAAATTTTGACTCCATTCAAAAATGATTTTATTTTACGGTTTACCGCTCAGAATGTAGTTTAAAAACTTAAAGAAACTAGTTTCATTTTTTATTTCAAACGAGATTTCCTTCTCTCTTTAGTCGAATAAAAAAAAAGTAAATACGATATGAAAATTTGAAACGACTTATTTTTTAAATATGGATCGGAGTGGTGGTCTTTTCACACTAACGATAAGGAAAGCCGAGCGATTAAGGTAGTATAATTGTAAAGTTATAAAATATGTTTATTTTTAGCGCGCAAATCAAGTAATAAGTTAAATATAAAGGCGGCTTCATCGAAAAACTATTTAAATTTAGTTTCCCGAAAGTGTCTTTCTATCGTATCGCAGCCAAGTTTTTTTCCTAAGATCCCGAATTCCGTTAACTGAAATACGACAACCGACCAGATAAGATTTTCTATCCATGAATTCAGAACGGGACGTTAACATTAATTCTGTGTTCTTAACCGACATCCTGACGACGGTTTAAGATACGGATTCCCTCTTCCTAATCGCTCCACGTTCGTTGGCACCGGCTTTTGTCCGACCGAGATTCTCTTCGTCTCTTTTTGTTCTTCAATTCAAGATGCGGAGACGTTCTGATGTTCGTCGCGGAGATGTCATTTCACCTTTCCGGTAATAGATTACCATGTATATATATATATATATATATATATATATATGCATAAATATTCATAATTTTTGTCGATAACTCTAGTCACAGCTACTCATACGTAGAAATAATATATCGACACAAACACATATTTTAATCCGATCGAAATAAAAAGCTAAATTTAAATCGCGAGCAGAACCTTAATTTTATTAAATAATTGAATCGATTTAATTATATTATTAACTAGAATGTTATGTAACAAACAATTTTTTTTTAATTATATTTTTCGTTTTACGATAAAATATTATAACTCCATTTTATTCCGATGAACGGCATCGTAAAATTCTATAAAACGTAGTTTTGATAGCATAATTAATTTGGACTATTTAAACAACAAATTCATTTCTGTTCGTATAAATATTCGGTCGATAAATTAAAACTTTAGTTACAAAAATTTAACGAATTAAAATTTTTAAGGTTAGATAAGTTAAACGAAAAATTTCGAAAAATTAATTTACATAATTATTTTTTCAGTACTTACGCTAAACAAAGAATCGCAATATAGATATACCGTACTTTTATTACTTTCCAATTTCAAGCCCGATTGTAATTTTAAAAATGTACAGATCAATCTTCAGGAGGTCCCGGGTTTGAATCCCGGTCAGGTATGGCATTTTTCATACGATACAAATTTCGGTCGGGGCTAAATGACGATAGTAGTCGATGCCCGTAATCTCACAAAAAAAACCAAAGGTTAAACTGTTTTGCACACACACACACACACACACACGCGCGCGCGCGCGCAGAGAGAGAGTGAGAGACACATCATTAAATAGAAACATTAAGTGAAGAAATAAGAAAATGTGTGGGAAGATAATTTTTTACTTGTCAGCAAGACTTAATATTAATAATAAAAGGAAAACAAAACCCGACATAAATCGATCTGTAATGTTTATAAATTACACGATATAAAAATTAATCCATACTAACCGTCTTCTTTTATTCCATAATAAATAATATTTTGACATATTAGAGGCTAACTCAAAGGTTTTCGAAGAGAAATTCTAAACAATTTACGGCCGTCTATTTAAAAGGTTCTTATTTTGCTTATATAAAAAAATAAAACCGTCATTCGCTTGTTTTTATTTTCAACCGACTTCTCACGTACGTTAAATATATCTATAAATCAGTTAAACGGATGATGTAATCGCTCGATCGTTTCATTATTTTTTAACCGAACCGTGTACGCTATTCTGCCGGGAAACTGGCGATCGGAAATTTTTCGCGAATATTTGACGCGTTTCTCGAAAGGATCCAGAATGCACATAAGCTTCCCCTTTAACGAGCTTTTCCTCGATCGAATAGGCATTTTAGAAAAATCCGACTGCAAGTAACGAAACTATACGGCACAAAGCACGAACAACTGACAATAATAGACGAGAGTAGCGATGGGATCTCTAATGAAAAAGCGGTAACGATTCGATTATTGAAATATCTCGAGATCTCTCGAATTACCGACCGCATTCAATGCGGTTCTCGCCTGGAATATACTACTGTTACGAACTACTAACAAATTTTACTACTGCTTTTAATTCGTCAATCGTTCGGATTTGGAAGATGAATAGGCCGAATACCGACTGCTAATAAGAATACGAACGATGAGATTATCTCAACTGCTGCTTTTCATTTTCGCTCGAGTAAATATTTTAAAACACGATTATTAATTCCAGCAACAAGACGTATTTATTTTCTTAAGTCGTTTCTCGGTATTTCGTTCGCTTTGCTATCGCCACTCCTACTTAATAATTTGGGGAAAAATACGTTTTGATTCGTAATCACCGTAAACTCTACGTTATAAATTCCCGGTCCTAAGAATTAACAGATCGCCACACTATTATCGTTCCGCTTTCGCTTTTATTAATTACTCAAAAGATATCGTTAAAATAAAATGCCAGAATTACATATTAATTCTTTGTCGCTTAAAAAGGGAAGAAATTGATGGGGCGCTGCTAAATTCTTAACCGCAATAATAATTATTAATTCGGGTTCTTTCAGAAAATACGTTATATCAAGACGATCCAATAGAATAAAAAATAAACAAAATAGGGATGTCCTCTTATCAATTTCAAATGTCATTTATATATATATATATATATATATATATATATATATATATATATATATAAATTAGCTTACAATCTATTTAATATTTTAATTAATTTTTTTCACAAAAACACACAGTAGATTACGGTTTTAATTTTGTTCTGAATTTAAAAATTATTATACTTAAAAACAGGAAAAGATATATCGGTTTAAAATTCCGCTATAAAATTTAAATTTAAAAAATTTATTTCGTACAGGATGTTTTATAAATAGTCTATTTCTACGCAAATTGGTTTACCGCCCGGCCTTGGAAAACACTCTTTCTGAGAGAAGTGATGTTGCAGGTAAACAGGAGTATTTTAAATTTATCTCGTATAATTCAGGTAATGAATTTTTATACAATTCCAAAGGAATTTTCCGTCTATTTAATCGTGGCATTTCCAAATACCGTCGTATTTGCAATATTCCGGTTGTTCCAGGGGAAGTTGTTGTTTGCACCTTTGTAATATTTCTTCAAATAAACTCCAAAGACAATCGTTAGGATTTGTTGTGTCTGAGATTCTAAGATTTCTATTTACGGCCGAGTATCGACGTCCATTCGCTTTGAATCGATTACATTTGTAACCTCATCGGCTACCCGTTCTTTCCATTTTCTTCTACGTCAAATGCGGTTTTTTTTTTATCTCGGATCAACGAAAGTAGCTTTGGCTACTGATTTATTATCTTCCAAACGACCAAAACTTCTGCCGGTAACATCAACTAAATTTTCTTTTAAATTAACTCCGACATTTGTTTTTAGGGAATAAAAAAATCGATGTTTGTCGCAACCCTCTTACTAAGGGGACAATTAAACCCCATCGTCGGATATTTTTCTCCTGACAACTCGATAGTCATTTGCCGAACAGGCTTTAAAACAGCAATACAATCGGTGTCGATTTTCCATTCTAAGGCATCCAAACATCGAAGTGCTTTTGGAATTTCGGATATAGTAACGGACAATGGATCTTTAAATAGCCTTTCCGGCATCACTAAAATAGAATTCCACCTGGTAGAGACATCCTGTTAAGTTTTAATACAGGTTATCCCACGATCGGTTATTAATTTGCTAGTTGCCGTAACACTACGTTTAAAATATGAAACAAGACACCTGCATTTTTTCAATAAATCTGAGAACTCTTTGTTCTTTTTATCATCATCTTGTACAGCTAACTTAAGCTTGTGAGCCGCACACGGACGGTAATGCAAATTTAAATGTTCATTAATCGCATTCTTTATTTTTCATCCGTTGTCTGCAACTACTGTCAGTATTTTATCGGTGATATTGCGTTCTTCGAAAATAGTTTTTAAGATATAGCCGATTGCCACTCCCGTTTGAGCGACTGATATTTCGCGAGTCGCCGGTACAATTGAATGAAGTTTGTTACCGCGTGTAAAATGTAACAAACGATTTATTGCCATCGGTCCACCAAATATCGGTAGTTACTGAAACACGTTTTATTGAATTTAGATATTTTTAAGTTTTAAAGCTAGTTCAAAGAAATTGGAAAAGATCTAAAACTATCAAATATTTCTGATGAAATGATTTTTGACAAATAAAATTAGTAGATGAATCTAAATTTTCAATGAAACAGAAAAGGAAAGAGTGGATGAACCTAACAAGGAAAGAATGAAATAATTTTAGAAAAGAAAGAAGTCAGGACAGGATGCGTAATCTTTAGGAGGTCCAATCACAAGCAGAAAAATAAGAAAAGAAAAAGATTTTCATGAAGAAAACTATTTAGTAATAGAAGATAATTATACTGATAGAAATGTTTAAATAGACATTCTGATTTTAAAATAGCTAGCAACGATGTGTTATTTTGGTGGGGGGAGAGAATACTTGCTTTTATTACATTTAAATACGTATGTGATATAAACATTACATATTTATATGAATGTATAGGCTGCTTTTAATTACATACATACACTCACAAAATTTATTGTGTTCAAAATGCACATGCATAGGCACACACACACACACACACACACACACACACACACACACACACACACACAATAAAAATATATTACATATGTTCATAAATTATAACAAACTTTAAATAACTTTTCATAAACCATATCTCTACCCGCATTTGGGATAATTGAAAAAATTTAATGAAAAGAAAAAGGGCTACCTTTCACAGATAGTTTCAATAGTAGCTTATAAACATAAGAAGTGGTGGTTTCATACCACAGAAATAGATTACACTGTAGGCCACTTTAAAAAAAAAATGGCTAGCAATTTTGGTTAGAATTTCTGTAGCCTGATGTTTTACGGCCATTTTTTAAATTATTTTTTTAATGCTCTTTAAAATGAGACATTATAACCTACCCTTCCCATTAAAGTTTTTTTGATTAAATCCTAGGCCCCTTGGGTGCTTCAAGGCGTGATGGTCTTATTCTGAATTGTTTTGAGGAAAAGCAATAACTAAATCTTATTTTTCTATGTTTAAGGAATAAAAATTTATTTAATAGTTATACTTGTATACACTAAATAAATGTGTTTATAGTTGTATATAATAATTTGTCATTTTAGATAAGAATACAAAATTCAATATTCTAGGTCGCATAGTTTTTCAAGTTAACGATGTAAATTTTATTCATAAGAAGTTTTCATTGTTTTTAATATCTAAATGTTATAAAAGAAAAGAAAATGAATTAAATAGTTATAATAACAAGTGTAATTTTCTTAAATTAAGTGATTTCAGTCTTTAAATGCAAGGAGGGATTAGAAGACTCAATAAGAAAAATTTTATCCAGTATCCAATTAAAAGAACTTCTGTAATAACAAAGAATTATTAAAAAAAACCAAGAAAAGAATAATCAGAAGAAAGATAGATGAGTAAAGGAAATGGAAATACATACTATTCTTACTTGAATGAGGATTGTAAGAGAAGTTAAGTGAATATTTGTAGAATATATTCTGTCATGTGATAAATTAAAAATAAACTGCATTTAGATGAATATGAAGGGGATGACATGAAAAAATCGCTGTATATATAGATGCAAAAATGAAAATGTTCAGTTTAAATTTAAAAAAAAAATTAACTGACATGTAATGAAAAAACACATCAAACATTATTATACATAATAATATTTGCAAAAGAGGGAATTTATATTCAGGTTATCGATAGAAGACATATTTGAAAACTGATAGCTTGACTCCGGCATACTGATAGCGACTGGACCTTTCAATTTATAAAATTCTGAAAATTTGATTAAATTATTTATATATGCGGGGAATTTGATTAATCGCCTCCAATGTTGGAGAATAACATATTTAATTTGTAAATTTAACGTTAATTAAAAATTTGGGTTAAGCTTCCCTCATCACCCCTAACATATGGAAAAAACATCAATCGGTAGGGTAAGGATTTTCAAATAAAAATACAAATACTCTCCTCCCTATCTTCTTGTTCATCACGAAACCTACTCCTGCCTGCCCATTAATTGACGCTGAGTTAATTACTCTAAAATCACCTGACCAAAAGTCGCCTTCCTCTTCCCACCGAACCTCACTAATTCCTACTATATCCACATTCACCCTATCCATTTCCCTTTTTAAATTTTCTAGCCTACCAACCTTTTTTAAGCTTCTAACATTCCACGCTCCGACTCGTAGAATGTTATTTTTTAATTTTCTGGTAACCCCTTCCTTAGTAGTCCCCACCCGGAGATCCGAACGGGGGACTATTTTACCTCCGGAATATTTTACCAAGGAAGGCGCCTCCATTATTGCTATGTGAAAATGCAGAGAGCCACATTTTCTTGGAAAAAAAGCAGCTGTAGTTTTCCATTGCTTTCAGCTGCGCAGTACTCAGAGGACTGAGTGATGTTGATACGGCCGTTTAAGTCATTGTGACTCACGCCCCTATCAACTACTGAAAGAGCTGCTGCCCTCTTTCAGGAATCATTCCTTAGTCTGGCTCTCAACAGATACCTCTCCGATATGGTTGCACCTTCGGTCCAGCTACTCTGTATCCCTGAGCACTCAAGCCCCCTCACCAACGGCAAGGTCTCATGATTCATAGAGGAGGACGAATGTTTCACCGTTTCAAAATTGTGGGGGATTAACTAACTTACGGTAACAACCGGATTAGGTCCTTTTCGTTTCTTGCCCTTCCGTCCATAAGTTTGCAAGTTTCTTGCATGGAAATATCTCAAATAGTAGGAAATATTTTTTTACCCGTACGGAGGACAGGTAACCGACTATAACTACTATTTTTAAGATGGAAACCGACTTTTTTGAAACCCGTATACTTCAAATTATTAAAAGTTTCGAATCCTGTACTGACCAAACTGTGGCTCTGCAGAGATTACAATAAGTGACATTTTTAAAAATTGAAGAGATTTTGATTGTTATTTGTCACATGAAGGATAATAAACGCAGTAGGGCTAGACGGGAAGTATTCGGTGTAGTGACCGGTTAGTATTTTAGATGAAAAAAGCCAGTAGCGTAATATTCGTTGAAATAATTACATAATGATTAAAAGAGATCATATAAAAAGAAAATAGAGAAAAAAAATGTTAGAGGTAATATTATTTATTAAAATTTTTGGAGGTAGCTTTGAGATGAATCGCTGGAAAATATTTGCCGTTGGGGATATATACTATATTTTTGTAATATATGTTTTATATTTGTAAAAAATGTTCCAAGCGATGATACTGACTGTCTCACCTGAATTTGCGTCAGGTGTCGCAAGAACTTTGACAGCAACGTTTTGCACATTGTTGTCAACGGCATTGATTTCTGTCGAACGTTCGCCTTCAGTTCATCGATACTGAGGGTTGTAACATTTGATAAGAAGTTTATTAAGTAAGTCATTATATATATATATATATATATATATATATATATATAATGACTTACTTAATAAACTATATATATATATATATATATATATATATATATATAAATGAATGTTTGTCTGTCTGTGTGTCTCTTAAGCCTTTCTAAACCGTTCATCCGATAGCATGAAAATTTAGGGAACGGTTGGACGCATGCCAGGGAAGGTTTCTGAATTAGTTTGGACCCGCTAGGTAGCGCTTTGGTCGAGATATTTTGAAAAATTGTATTTATGGTCCGATTTGCCTCGTATTCAGAATACGTGTTACTTAAATGGAAAGAATTATCTCCGCAAAAAATGGTCCCGCTAGTTGGCGCCGGGGTTGAGATATTTAGAAAAAATATATTTATGGACCGATTTGGTTCGTATTCAGAATATGAATATTAGTTACGTGAAAATAAATATTTTTGCAAAAACTGTACCCGCTAGGTGGGGCCGGTGTCGACATATTTACGAAACAAACAAATATTTAAACAGACTTTTTTATTCTATATATATATATATATATATATATATATATAAAACGCATGTTCGTATGTGTGTCCGCTAAAGATAAAAAAACGAATGGACTGATTTACGCGCGGGAAAACGGGGAAAAGGTGGAAAGAGAAAAGGGGAAAACGGGAAAGGCTAAAAAGGAAACTGGGTGAGCGATGATGGAGAAGAGCGAAAGGGAGAAGTTGGAAAGGGAAAAGGGGAAGGAGAATAAGTGAAAGATAAAATTTGTGAAGTTCAGATTTTTAATTTTTTTATCAAATTTTCAATTGTGTTCTCTCTCTATAGAGAGAGAGAGAGAGTGAGAGAGTGAGAGAGAGAATTTGATAGATTCTCTCTATCTAGATATTCTCTATATCTAGATATATATATATATATATATATATATAGCAATAGCGAAGCATTGCCGGGTCTACTGGTATTTTAATAAAAATTAAAAAGCAAAAATTGTAATTATGGAGTAACAGATTTCATTTGCTCGCGGTGTGTGTGTGCGTGCGAAATCTTGCATTACTGATAAAGACATTACACAAGATTGAACATTAGATTTGATTAAATAATAGAAAGCTTCATCAACCCCATCTGTATCACCGTATCTAGTTTTGAAGGTATATTTATTTATTGTAATACTTCATTTGTGCTAGATTTAAAAAAAAATCAGTTGATTAAAGCGAAATGTTTTATGATAAATAAATGTAATCAAATAAATTTCTTATAGTAAAAGATGCTTTAATAATAAATAAATAAAAAAATAAATAGATGAAAAATAAATATTTCAAGAGTTAATGATAAAATAATACCATAACATAATTTATAAAATTGTATAGTTTATACGTTGACAGAGGACTTTTGCTAAGTGGAATTTTAGAGGTAAATCTTTTTTTATTTAATTTTTTTGGGATGAGGCATAAGTAAAAACTTCTGTCAGTCTAACTAATGCGACGAGGGGGAGAGAGGGACGGGAACAAACACAGGTGGCTTCCTTCGCTCTGATTGGCTACCGTCAGACAGTACTGGTCAAGCGTTGTACAATTCAAATACAACCGTAAACATGTGTACATGTGTGTGTGCGTACGTATGAGTATTGCTGTGCGAGTAACACGTTAATATAGACGTTTTCTTATAAAGACATTTCTTATATAGACGTTCGATATAATTAAATTAAATCAAGATTTGTGGATTATTTTATATTTATTACATTTTATTTAAAATAATAATTAATCTCCCTTAATATTTATAATTTTTTTTTTTAAATATTACGATAAAGTTTATCTGTTTTGTAAAGTAATTTAAAAAAAAAAAAGATTCTTATTTAACTTATTAAAAATAAATCCATTAAAATAAAAAAAAAATAGATTGTAATAAAATCTTTACGGGAAGGAAACGAAGCTATATAAATATATTACTAGGATGAAAAATTATGATGCAAGTGTTATCGCACATAAAAAAATATAACAAGACGGTCAGGAACCGCTTTGCTGGCCGTTCCGGTGTTACTAGAGAGCCTCCTAAAATTTTTAAATTTACCATCTGTTAAAAACAATAATTACAATTACTGTTTTTAAGATGCTTTTTTTCTAAACGGCAATTGCAATTATTATTTTTAAACATTGCATATCTTAGGTTAAGCTGAGAGCGGATGATACTCGGTCCGGTCACAGTCTTTCAATAGATTTCAATGCCTCGGCACAAAATGAAGAAAAGCCAAAAACTGTGACGCTACATTAAAGACTTCACAATTTATCATTAAAGCTAAATCGTCTAGATGAAAACCCTTTTTTTTATTTATTTTATCGCTACGTTGCTTAGATAGGGAGATATGCAGCGTTAAAGACAAAAGTGGCCTTTTACCTTTAAAATGGAACATTTCCGTTTAGCAAAATCGGAAAAAAGAAATTAAATGTAAAATTTTAAGATTTAAACTATTTTATTGCAGTTCACTTCTTTCTTTTTCCTGTTTAGCCTCCGGTAACTACTTTTCAGATAATACTTCAGAGGATGAATGAGGATGATATGTATGAGTGTACATCAAGTGTATGTAGTCTTTTACAGTCTCAGTTCGACCGTTCCTGAGATGTGTTAATTGAAACCCGACCACCAAAGAACACCGGTATCTACGATCCGGTATCCAAATCCTAACCTATAACTTACTTTAGTAGGATTTGAACGCTAGAACTCTCGATTTCCAAATCAGATGATTTGGGAAGACGCGTTCACCGCTAGACCAAACCGGTGGGTTATTGCAGTCGCTGATAAACTTTATTTCCCCTATGGGCTCGATCAAACACGGAGAAATACTTTAAAATTTTTTAAAATGTTTTTTCTCGCCGATCTTTTTTATAATTTGATGATTTTTAAAATCTGAAGTATACGGTCAAGAAGTAGATTATTCATGCTTTGATTTTTTATTTATTCGCCTTTCTAAACCTGTCGGTTGCAAAGTTAAAGTAGTTTGACCAGAATCATTTTTTATCGTGACACATAGGTGTCGTCCTTCTAATTTTTACTCCTTGTACGAAGTAAAGGAAGTATAACGATCAGAACAAATTTCGGTTTTCATATTTCAACGGAAATATTCATTTTGACTAGTTTCGGTGTGTTTGACTAGTTACGTACGTATGTATCTCGAATAACTCAAAAACGATTAGCTGTAGGATGTTGAAGTTTTGGATTTAGGACTGGTGTAACGTCTAGTTGTCTATCTCCTCTTTTGATTGCAGTCGACTGGACCAAAAGCGTTCAAAAAAACGCAAGATCAATAAAATTTGAATTTTGGACTTTTTCTTAACTCCAGTAAAAAGCCCTCATCGATAGCTTTTCAATGATATATGATAAGTGGTACTTATTTTCATCGGTTCCAGAGTTATAGAAAAATTAAATTTTAATTAATGAAATAATTAAATTCGGTACGAATCCGACTTCGTCTCCTTTTTTTATCATTTTTTTTAAATTGATTTGTTAATAATTATTAACATCTGATTGTAAATAAAATTACGATAAATAATAATTCAGTAATAACAATAAAATAAAAAAAAGAAAACCTTTCAAAAGTTATTAATGAAATAAAATTTTACGTACTTTTCATTTAAATAACTGTGTATATGTAATTCAATAGGCGAACAAGGAAGTCATGTAGTGTCCGCATCAGATTTTTTATGATTAATTCACCATATAAGATAGAAACTTCTGCGTGGGAATATAAAACGGAAATTTTGTAGACTATGTGGCCGGGATTCAAACCCGGGACCTCCGAATAAATGGCTGAGACGCACTATTACTCCGACATGTGACCGAAGGAGTGGTATAATTTAAATTTTATATAGATCCGCACTTCTGTATTCCCTCTAATATCCCTCAATTTAATATATGAAACCGATTTTACTTTTAATATTTTATACTTTATTTATTATTTATTTATTTATTATTTTATATTTTTACTTTTAATATCTTTTTTTTTGTCTTTAGTCATTTGACTGGTTCGATGCAGCTCTCCAATATTCTCTATTTATTGCCAGTCGTTTCAATTTCTTTTACATATTCCAAACGTCGCCTGCCTGCACAATTTTTCCCATCTACCTTTCCCTCCAATTTTAAAACGACTATTCCAGCAAGCCTTAATGTGGCCTATAAGTCTATCTCTTCTTTTAACTATATTTTCCATGTATGTCGGTTTGTTTTTCTTTAATCTTCCTTCTACTATTAATCTGAGGCCTAAAATCGCTTCCCTTGTCCCTATACTTTTTCTGAAACCAAATTGATCTTCTCCTAACACTTCTTCCATTCTCTTCTGAATTCTTCTGTACAGAATTCTAGTTAAGATTTTTGATGCGCGGCTAGTTAAGCTAATTGTTCTGTGTTCTTCACATTTATCTGCTCCTCCTTTCTTTGGTATCGTGACTACAACACTCTTTTTGAAGTCTGACGTAACTTACCCTTTTTCCTAAATATTACCCACCGGTTTTAATATTAACCTATTAAAATGTGCTATTTGAGGAATGTTCAAATTGTACAATTTTAACATAGGTGTGGAACAGAAAAGTCTATTGAAAAAAAAATTGTTTAAAATTTTAATAACAAATCATTTTTATTTGTCTTTTTTTATCCGGTATTGATTTACATGTTATTTAAAACCCTCCAACTAGTAAAAAGATAGACATCGACGACAAAATGTTGTCAATTATATTTTTTCATCGTCAAATGAAAACGGGTAATGAAAATTAATAGATAGAAAATCGTGGCGCGGGGTACTCGAATAAATACGGTATATATTTTTATATTATAATAAAATTAAAAGATAAATACTGTGAATAATAACAAATAAACAGGAAGAGGAAGGTCCGATAAGGTATGACATAAAATAATGGGAGGGGCATTGACTTAACGTTATACAAGGAAACTGGGAGAGGGGTGAGGGAAAACGGTCAAAGGAAAAAGTTGGAAAGGGAAAAGGGGAAGGAGAATAAGTGAAAGGTAAATTTGTCAAGTTCAGTTTTTTAATTTGTTTTATCAAATTTTCAATTGCGTTCATTTAAACTCTCTCTCTCTCTATCAATATCTCTCTCTCTCTCTCTCTCTCTCTCTCTCTCTCTCTCTCTCTCTATAAAAGCATTGCCGCTTCTGCTAGTATCAAATAAGTATGAACAGTGGTCACGTACAAGTAATTTGTTGTATAGTTTTTTTTATATGCTATTGACCTTGAAAACATTACATATAATAGCGTCTGTATTTTTGTTTTGACTACACTGCCAGTTTTAACTGAAATTTCTTTTTTGTTTAGCAAGCGGCAGTGTAATGATAAAGAGTTTTACTTTACAGTACGTATTATCTTATATACATAACTCTTGTACGAACAAATACAAAAAAAAATTCAATAAGAAATCCTTTTTTCAGGCTTACTAGGAATTATACAATGAGAAATGAAATATTTTCCTGTCTTCACAAAAAACGAATATATATTTTATATATCGATATACCGATTCAAAATGTTTATTACGATCGCTAAATGGATTGTCTAATTATTAAACATCATTACATTCGTAAATATTACTCTTAATAAGTAATATTAGTTTATAAGATATTTTGCGTACAGTCATTAGAAGAAATAGAAATGATATGTAAAACAAATTAATTAACGAGTTTTGCGCAAAATCCTTTAAATAAAAGAATCACATTAAATCACTCTACAACCCTTCAAATCGTTTATTTAGACTAAATAATTTTCCGTTCACATAAGTTATAAAAAAAACTTTTCTCAGGATTACCAGAGGAATTTCCTCTACAAAATAGATGAATCTATCTATTTATGGATAGGAGGTAATATCTATGGACAGCAGTAGCCCCACTACTTCCTATCTTATCAAATCTATTTAGATTATAAGTAACTCAACTCGTTCGTATAAGACAGAACAGTGGAAATATTGCTGAAGTATGAGTACGTTTTCCATTTGTCAACTCAAAAAATATAATCAAAATAACAAATTCATTTCTTTATGATAAATTAAACTATCCTTTTTAAATGAATACGATTCATCGTAGAATTGAAGAATTCTGCGATAAAAATTAATTTCAATTTGCTCCTTCGAACGAAGGAGACACTTTCTCCTTCGTTCTCGCTCCTGTCCACCGTTTTGTTATTCTTATATCAAAAATTTATCTCAGGTTCGGATAGGCGAATCGCATTAATATTTGTTAAGCATCTTTGTAATGGAGGTTTTACAATATTTCGAAGCGCCCCTATGAAGAGGCCGCAGCATACCGTTTGGGAATCACTGGTCGATAAGGTTTCGGTTATTATCAGTAATACGAAATTGGGAAATTATCTTCGATTGGTTTTCCTTATCGAGAAACAATTATTTCCATTTAGAAAGATTTTCTAGCAGTTTTAGCATTAGTTGCCCTTACATTCGATGCGTATAAAAGAAACTTCTTCTACTAAAATAACAGTTTGTTTAAAATATTATCGTGCTTTATTTTTCAACCGTGTTTAAATTTCCGTCTGTATTTTGTCCGAACTTGATTCAAAACAGTTCGGTCAGTTCTGTATTATTTTAAAAATAGTTTTAAAAAAAATATTTTTTAATAAATCGGACAAAAATTTCAAATCTTGGCCTCACGTAATTATTTCTATCTGTAGCGATATCATTTCTGCTTCTATTTTTATCTTATTTTTATTTAGTCTGAAACAAATAAATTAGACGATTGAATAAATTTTATTAGAATTCCTTTTTTTCATTATAAGAAGACCGTATCGCTGAATCGTAAAATTAGACCGCATGATATAAGATCGGTTACAGTTTATTTTAAATTTTATAGATTAATTTAAATGTGTTAAAGTAGCTTTTTTTGTTTTAAATGGAAGAGTAGCCTCGGATAAAATATCAGAACGTTTTACTCTTAGAAAAAAACATTAATATAGCATTGAGGTATATTATTTAAACAGGAGGTATTTTCTTTACCGGTTTCCACATTGTGGAGGTAATGAAAAAAATGCTTAGTTAATTTTCAAGGGCAAAAAGTGTGTTATATAAGATATACGTGCAATGAACGCAGAGAAGAAAAAGGATACATCGGTTAGACATGGAGAGGGAAGAATTGCTGCGTGTTGAAGGTTCAACTTTTAACCGTTTTACAGTTTCAATTCTGCTACGATATAGAATAGGACTTTTTATTACTCAGTTTTAAAAGTATAACACACACACACACACACACACACACACACACTTTAGGAAAAATTAACTATAATAATTTGTATATTTTGTGAATGCATTTTTAAATACTAAGAATTCAAGATTAAGTTGTACGGAAGATAGTGATTAAATTTTTTAACCTAGAAAAACAAAACCAAGTTTGTTTTTATTAAGATTTATTGAACGGCAATTTAATGAGTGAAATTCAAAAATTTATTAAACCTCATGATTAATAAATCAAAAAATTTACAGATTCTTACTTTTACTGTGCTAGTAAATAATTGTTATAATTATGCCCAAGCTAAATTCAACGATATTTTTAATTAGCTGACAACTAATACATTATTACTTATCGATCTTGTTTTTGTTTGATATTAAACATTTTTAGCTGACTTAAGATAATCTTAATTGAAGGAATAATTTGTTGTAAACACATCATAATTAAAAATGTATATAAATTTTTCAATCTCTTAATAAGATTTAGAAACAATTTTATTCTGTTTATTTATTAATTATCATAAATATTTTATGAACATGTGTGTTTCAAGCTATATCATTTTTTTATTATTATTAAATTTCTTATATGTAAAATGATGAATAATTTCTTTTAAAGTATTTATGATGCCATCTACCGACTCAATTTCACTTTCGATAACGTTTTGGTGTATGTACGTGGGTTTATAATGATGAACTTTTTTTTTTATAGAATATTCTAGAAAAATAACTGTTGAACACAATTTAGGACGTTATTTAAAGTAAGTAATAACTTTATTACTCTTATATATATATATATATGCATGAAACATAGATTTGGTAATTTTTTTTTAAGCTAATAATACTTAATTAAAGATAAGTTATTACATTTTAGTTAAACGAGTTGAAAATGTAATCGGATAATTTTATAAAGCTTATTATCAGGATTCTTAAACTGTTATATTTTGTAAGAGTTATTGATATGTAGGATGATTTTTATATTTTATTAAGGTCTATTCTAACATTTAATTTTATTTAATAATAATTTTCAGACATACATTTTATTTAGTAAAAATATAATGCATTTTACATTAGCTTGATTAACCAATATGGCGGCGTTATTTTTATAAAATTAAATTTTATATAGGAACTGCAATGAGTTTTGAGAACTAAAAAACAAAATACTTTATTCTTTTAAATGACCCTATGAGAATTGTTTTGATTTTAAGTTTTGTAACAATACATATATAGCGGGTACTGAATAGCAAATCATTTTTGTACTCTACTTACTTTGTTGATGTCAGAAATTTTAAGGAATTTAGTTCTTTTTTTCTTTTTCTTTGGAAAATTAATTAGTTTTTTTTCATAAGAAATTTGAAGACCAATTTGCTTGCAAATTCGCTTAGTAATTGAATTCTGATTTTAGCCTGAGTGGTTCTGAAAGTTACTTACTTTGAGTTTGAGTTTTGTTTTCTTTGTCGTTGGTAAATCAGTTAGTTTTTCACAGTGCAGGGTTATTATGTAGGGTTTTATTAAACAAGTTAAAATTGTCTTGCGGTTAGATATATCGTACAAAGTATATTACTAACATTTTTTGGTAATCGACATGTTATATTTCGACACAGTGAAAAGAAAAATTAAATAGTATTTAATTTTTCTTTTAACTTTTTTGAAGAAGTAGGAAGTACGGTATGCTCTGGCAAATTACAGGATTTATTCTTTCAAATCTTGCAGTTCAAGCAGCAAGTACATCCTATTTATTCTCTGACATATTGCAAAGTATATTATTTATATTTTTACAAAAAAAGTTAGAAACGTAATAAGCTCACTTAGGTTTAGTACAGAGTTTATTATTTATATGAATTTTATTAACCCGTTGGTATTAATATATAAATTATTTATATAACAGTTACCACTTACCGACAATCTTTAATAGTAATGTTCCAGCGCTTTCAGATTATTAATCTATCCTCATGAACAATGATGTGTTATGCTCTATAATTATTTACTTTACATGTCATTAATTATACTAAATTAAATTTTATAAAAATGTAATTATAACAATCGATCGTCAAAAGGTAAAATAAAGTCAACATTATGCATCATGTCAGTATGAAGGTCTCAATTGTTATGTTTATTAGTATGAAGCAGTATTACCGACCTGAGAATTAAAATTATTGTTTAATATATGTTTGAATAATATTAATCAAACAAATATTCAAAGTTTTATAAAATTCAATTCAGTATAATTAATGATATGTGACGTAAATAAAGTATAACACATCATTGTTCCTGAGGATGGATTAATAATCTGAAAGCGCTGGAACATTACTATTAAAGATTGTCGGTAAGTGGTAACTGTTATATAAATAATTTATATATTATTTATGATTTTACTGAACGAGAGAAAATGTTATATTGCTCTCACATAGTACAGGGTGTACTAACTACTTTTATTGATGAGGCAGCAAATACTATATACTTTGACACAGTTACGGATGCATTATCAAGCTTCTTGTTGATTTAGCAGCATATCTTGTAAGCTATCGTATTGCGTGCTGTATTTAATTTTTTGTCGAGCAAGTAGGATTTGGGCAAGGAATTGAGCAAGTAGTAATACATTCAGGATGTATTATTTATTTTTGCTGAAAAATTAGAAAATTTAATATGCTATGACATAGTTAATGATGTGTTATTCAGGTTTTTTGAGCGCTTAGGGAATATGATATGCTCTGATGTAGTACAGGGTATGTTATTTGTTTGTACTGAACAAGTTAGAAATTAAATATGTTGTGACAGTGGACAGCACATTGAAGGTGCTCCCAAAACAGCGCCACAGGAGCACCCCATTTATTATTAGTTGATGGTGATGATAAGTCTAGCTTGCAACGAGGTACCTTACAACTCCAACCTCACAGGCGATCTCCACGGGAAGCTCATTATTGTTAAACAAAATTTCTTAAATTTATTTAATATTATTTTATATAATGTAAATTTTATTTTATTATTTTTGTAATATTATTCATTCGATTGAATAAAATCATTTAGTTCAAAATCAACCCACACAGTAAAGACTCACAGTTCATTAATTCAATTCATGAAAGTTTTTGCTTCAATCAGCAAAGCTCCACTACTATATGTAGTGGAGCTACATATAGCTCCACTACATATAGTAGTGGAGCTATATGTAGCTCCACTACATTGTCAAGAATTAATACTTATTTCCTACTTTGCTTATTTCAAAGCTCCACTACATATAGTAGTGGAGCTTTAAAGCTACTATTCCAGGATGCCTTAGTATGTGGCCCATAAGTCTGTGTCTTCTTTTAGCTATATTTTTCCAAATGCTTGTTTCTTCATCTATTTGCCGCAACACCTCTTCATTTGTCACTTTATCCAACCATCTGATTTTTAACATTCTCCTATAGCACCGCATTTCAAAAGCTTTTAATCTTTGCTTCTCAGATACTCCGAATGTCCAAGTTTCACTTCCATATAAAGCGACGCTCCAAACATATACTTTCAAAAATCTTTTTCTGACCTTTAAATTAATTTTTGAAATAAACAAATTATATTTCTGACTGAAGGCTCGTTTCGCTTGTGCTATTCGGCATTTTATATCGCTCCTGCTTCGTCCATCTTTAGTAATTCTACTTCCCAAATAACAAAATTCTTCTACCTCGATAATCCTTTCTCCTCCTATTTTCACATTCAGTGGTCCATCTTTGTTATTTCTACTACTTTTAATTACTTTTTCCATTTTTTGCTATTTTTCCCCTAGTAGGTTATATTTTTCTGTGTACTTTTGTGCGTTTCAGTTTCAGGATTAATATAAAAATTTTAATTAAGATTACTTTGATTAGATTTTTTATCAGTAGACATATCTCCTTGTCGTGTATTTTTTCAGGTTCAACTAAATTTATATTATAACTGCATAAACATTATTATTAGTTAGGTTAAGTTGTGTTCACCGTCCAAATCTCTATTGGTGGAGGAACCCCATTTATGGACGCCTGGGCAGTGTCGGGCTCGCTAACAGGTTCCACAAGATTTTATTAAGTGTGTATACGTATATACGTTCGTGCACACTACCCCTTAACTTTATGGTCGAAATCTTTTTTATCCTCTACTTAGCACCGGTGAATTGTAACGGTCGTCATTTCCTATAATTTTATTATCAAATTAATTTACTTTTACGTATATTATGATACTAATACAAATTGATATTTTATAGATAACGAATTAAATTTAGTAAATCACATAATTACTGTCTGAAGAAGTCGATATTAATATATACAACGCATTAAATTTTGTTAAAGGAAGTTATAGATTTTTATTTTTGTTTTATGATTTACATAGTAGTGAGATTGATTATTTAAACTGCGGTTGGTAACCTTCCAGTTTCAGTAGGTTTTGTGGTTATCGGGAACAAACGAAAAGATGTCAATATATGTAGAACCGAGGTTAATTATTTTGTTTTCCTTCTGGACGCTACTTTGTGATTTTCAACAAAAAAAATTATTTCTCAGAAACGGGTAAACTTACATTAATTAAATTTGGAAAATCTAAATTTTTATTTTACAAAATAAAAAAAATTAAACATCTTTACCTATTAATTTATTAAGCTTTTTATTTTGAATAAAATGACAAACGATCGAGTACACAATGAACCCGGCAGTACGCGTTTTTATCCGTTTCTATTTCCTCCATCAAATGTAATAATAATACTTAATAACAAGATTTTATGTGCGCTCGCGTGCGGGTCTGCATTTACATGTATTGTATGTTGAGCATGATTACGTAATAAGTTAGTTACGTAGTAATAGGTTAATTAAATAAGCGTAAATTTTGTTATAACTCTTTCGTGTATCGTTAAAATGGAAATTTATTTTCGTTAATATTTAATGTAATTATAAGTTCCGCAAGATTGAAAATAACTTATTTGGTATTAGAGGACGTTTGATGGATGGACAACGTATAAGCGAAAAAAAATTTTAGATGGAATAATTTTGTTGTAGATGTCGTGACATTCGTTGCCATAGTGGGGGATGACAGAGAAATATGTGTGTCCCGCAGTTCTGCTGTGTAAGTGTACGGGAAAGTGTAGTACGTGTGTTCGTAGACTCAATTTGTAAGACTTGTTACTGACTCGAGGGAACGTCATCCAGTTTACTTCTTTTTGTCGAGATATTACTGATTAAGGTGAGTAATTACTTTTTTAATTTTTTTTACAATTTTTGAAACAATAATCTGCAGATGTTTTCTGTTTCTATGTATGTATTCAAATAATTTATTAAATTAAAAATGTTAATAGCCCGAATTTACACTCATTAATTTAAAAAAATAAATAATTATTCACCGTGTTTAAATTTTCTTCGTAACATTTAAAAAATATTTACCGTTAATTTTTTTAATTGAATTTTTCTGTTTTAAATTTATTACAAGGCACAAAAACATCAATTTGCTGGATCAAACAACCTACTAACATGACGGTTTTGGTTTGACTCCAAGCGTTGAGTCAATTCTTACCAATTTTTTTTTATACAAAAAAACCCTCATGATTTAACTTTAATTTTAAGTTTCAGTTTAATAAGATAATTACATGCGCTTATTTAAATATTTATATTTGGTTTCTTAAAAACAAATTTATTATTATAAGAGTTAATCTTTATGATTTAAATTGAGAATATTTTATTAAGCTTTCCGGGTTTATTTTCATCTATTTTGGATTCCTGATTTTTTTTGTTGTATTGAATTAGCATAAGGGGTAGCTTTACGGTCTGGTTTTGATGCTTTAAATTGTTAGCTTTTAAGTTTATTTTCTTATATTTTGAACCCTTGTTTTTTATATTAAATTGATTTAAGGTTAGGGGTAGCTTTAAGTTCTAATTTTGATGGTTTAAATTGTTAGCTTTTAAGATTATTTTTATCTATTTTGAATTCTTTGTTTTGACTTTAGGTTTAGTCGGGGTATTAACGGGCTCATGTAGAGGCCCCTACTTCAGGTTCTATAATTTTAGCCGGTGTAATATTAAAGTTGGGGGGTATGGTTACCCCCAGTATGGGGGGGCTTTACCCCCAGTAAAGTATGGGGGTATGGTTGGATTCGTCGATTAGGTTATATTTATTTTTTTTATTTAATTACGGTTATTTTTTTGTTAGTATTTGTTTATTTGGTCGTTAGAATATTTTGTATAATTCAAAGAGATTTAAAGGTTCTTGTTGCTTATTCTTCGTCTGTTTGTCACATAAGTCTGGTTATTTACTATAACTGGTTTGGGATTAATCGGTTCATCGTCTTTTATGGTCGCTCGTGCTTTTGTTATTTACATATGTCGGGGTTATTTACGATCGATCGGGAAGACAAAGATTCTTTCTCGTTAAGGGATTGCTTAATTATTTACCTTTACTTAAGTTTTTTTTTGATTTTTGTTTTGCGTCTTCTTGTCCTCCTAGATTGAATTTATTTTCTGAGATTAGTTTAATTATTTCTATTTTAAGATGAAGATTTTATTTTTTATTTTTATTTTTCCTGCTTGTTATAAAGTAATAATTTTTTCTTTAACTCAGCACGGTCTTTATTCCGGTGATTTAATTTTAATTAGTTCTTGTTATGTTCGTGAATTTTATGTTTTGCTTCTTCATTGTTTCCTAATTTTTTTATATAATATTTGATTTATTTTAATTTAAAATTTTGATTTGTGATGTCAAAGATCTTTTTGAGAATAGGCTATGTTTTTCTGTTACAATCTTTTTTTTTCTTTGGTATTTATTTGTTTGAATATGATTTCGTTTTTTTGAGTGGTTTTTTTTAAAAATCTTTTTCTATGTTTTTTTGATTGAATTTCTTGTTTTTTTATGTCTTGTATTTTTAATTAGAAGTTGTGTTTTATTTTATAGTCTTGGTGATTTAAATTTAGTTCGGTTTTATTATTTGGTTGTTTTATTTATTCTAAGTACGGTTTTTTTATTTTAATTCCTGATTTTATTTGTTTATTATTAGGCTGAGATGGTCTCGGGTTAATTTTTTATTGTTTAGTTATTTATTATCAAAATAGAGTTTCTTTATGTTCTGGTCTTATTACTTTATTAATAAATCGTGCAGGCGATGTATTTTTAATTTTGTGTATCGGTTTATTTATTAATTTTGGTTCTTTTCATTATATTTTTTTGACGGTGATTTTATTAATTTGGTTTTATTTGCTTCTTTTACTAAAAGCGCTCGGTTCCCCTTTTGTGTTTGGTTGCCTTCGGCGACGGCAGCTCCTACCCCTGTTTCTACTTTGGTGACTTCTGGTGTTTATTTAATTATTCGATTTAATTATTTTATTTATTTTTGCGATACTTGTGCCGCTCGTTTAGAAAATGATTTGATGAAGAATATTGCTTTTTCTACTCTTAGACGGTTGGGATTTATATTTTATATTAGTTTTGGATACTAAAGATGATTTTTTCTTTACTGATTTTGTTTAGATAAATTTTTTTTAAATTATGATTTACAAGATCATTGTTTTTTTTTAAACTATCCTAAACTTTACTTATGATAATTATTTATTTTTTTAGATTAATTATTTTTTTATTTGTTCGTAGGCATTTTCTTTTATGTCTTTTGGGGCTTGAATATTTATTACTTTATTCTTTTTTTAGTTTCTATTTAGCTTCAGTTAAATTGAGTATGAGGATTATCCTTAAAATTAAGTCGAAATTAATTGTAATTTTACTTCTTTACACTATTTAAGAGAAATTGATTATTCAATAACTTTTATTTGCAAAGTAAATGTTATATTTAACTATTCTCCTTAATTTCTTCATTCTAGTATTCCTATTTTTCATTCATGTATAAGTCCTATAATTAGGATTAAGATTGTAACTGTTGATGAAATTAGTCATTCTTCTATAATTATTATTTTTGTTGAGAATATTGGTATGATTATTGAAATTTCAATGTCGAAGATTAAGAAGATTGTTGCAATTAAAAAGAAGTGAGTAGAAAACGATTTTCGTGTTGATGATATTTTTGAAAATCCACATTCAAATGGTGAATTTTTTTCTCGTCTTATTTTATTTTTTTTAGAGATTAATATTGTGAATATTATCATTATAATAATGATTGATCTAGTGAAATTATTGTTATTGTAATTTTGATTATCTTTTTAATTTTATTTAATCTATTAGTTGGAGGCTAATTATACTTTTTGTACTAAAAAGATTATTATTATTTTCCTCATCAGTAAATTGAAAGATATAGGAATAATCAAATTACGTCTACAAAATGTCAGTATCAGATTGCTGCTTCTAAGCCTAGGTGATGATGTCTGGCTGAAAAATGTATCTTTATGCATCGTACCATTGAGATTATAATGAAGGTTGTTCCCACAATTACATGAATACCGTTCAGGTAAAAAAGATACACGAAAGTCGCAAATTTGCTCATCTATTAGACGCACAGGAATGAAAAATTGTAACCGCAAAAGGAGGCTTCCAGAAAACTATTATTCTTGATCGACAAATTATTTTAGGTTAAAACCACAAAATCAAACTATACGGACGATTCCCTCGATATATTATGTAATTAAGACGAATCTGAGGTCATACTCGGCTTTAATTTCTTTGTCGTATAGTATCCGCATTTGAAATTACTTTTTACGGGTGAAGACAATCCTTTATATGCCCGCTGGCAAATAAATTAAATATTAATAGAATTTTTTTGTTACTATTATTAAATAATTCGATTTAAAGTAATTTAATTTTAGACTGAATTAATTTAAAAATTTTTTAATTATTTTCACGGCCTTCGAAACAACTAAATAATTAACCGGTATTAATTTGTACTCATATTAATACAGTAAAATAAGCTTCAACACGATCGCCCCCTACCACTCTAGCAAATCTATAAAAATGATTATTCTACTGAATAATCGTGAAAATTTTTCCGTCAAATCTGATACAGAAAGAAGTATAACAAATAATTTGATTTTATCAAATATTATTAGTTTTACGCTCTTCTACACGCTTTTGTTTCTGCGCTAATCTTTTCATTTCAGAGTCCTTACAGTTTCTAGATCTACCTTGGCATATTAACTACATCTAATGCGTTTACGGAAATACGCAATAGAAACTAATCGACAGCCTGCCTACGACGACTGTTCGAAGACTAATACGCTAAATTTTCAAACGGCATGAAATAAGCCTGTCAAGTGTAGGGTAAATTGTTCTACAACCGAAGAAAAAATTGAGATTTTTTGTTGGTTTTTTTCTCAGTCGATAATAAATACAAAACTCGAAAGCTTGTGGATGGTAGTGAAGAATGGAAAACATTTTAGCATATTCCGGCGGCTAATATATATATATATATATATATATATATATATATGTTCGTATATTATTGAAAAATGGAACAAACTAAAGCTAGAAAGAAATGGCCTATTTGAATTCGATTTAAATTGCGATAAAAAAAATTCCAAAGGTTTATGCACGTATGGACTGAAAAAATATTTTTAAGTTAATTACTTTAACAACGAACTATTATTTAATTTCTTTACATAAAACTAATTCTTTAGCAATATCGCGCGCGCGCAACACACACGTAATCTCACTCGATAGATTTAATAATTTTTTCTTAATGTTTCCTTTCCCCTTATATTTATGACCGTTATTACGAAAAATACATTGACGTTGCGTAATTTCTTTGTAATAAGACGGCTTATGAGAAGGGCCGTATTACGTTTCTACTGCCTTTTTTAATAAATTGAAAGACTTAAAATATCCCACCGATTCGATTAAAATACAATCAAAAAATTTTGTTTGTCGATGAAGTTTTACAAATGATTTTCCGCATTCCTTTCAGTCTATACATAAATATACGCTTAAAATATTTTTGAATAACCGCTTTTGAATTGTTTTTCTCTTCCAAACATAATGTTTTTCTGCAATTTCCAGGGAGAAGTACGGTCCACTTCTTTTTGTTTTTAGAGAACACCGTTACGGAAACAAACCGATCTCGATGTGTGAAAACCGGCTTTTTTCTCTCGATTAGAGGCCTCCGAGATCGCCAGATCTCTTTGTGTGGGATATCGTAAAGAATCCGTGTAAGCGCCTCCTCTTCAGGCTACAGCGGTCGAACTGTGGAACCGCATAACCACCACCGTGTGCTAGCAGTGAACCTTGTGCATCCCGAGGGGGGACGTAAAAACTTCACGAATAACACGTAATATAAAATTAAGCTTAAGTTTTTATATTCGATATTTTTCAAAATGTAAAAGATTCAAATCGCACGATTTTTTTTTAGGATACGCTTTTTTCCGTTCGTATATTTCCTTTACTACTGCTATTCTAATATTTATTATTTAATTTCACTTTTTTAATATTTTTTTAGCATTTTATCAAAGTATCTGTACTTTTTTCTTGACGGATATATTCAATCGCTTTTAATTAATTAATTTTTTTATCAAGATTCATTTTCTTACTGCTTCTTCGTTTAAGTTTTTTTTTTTTTTAATTTTGAAATCATCTTTTGAATATCCTGCGTTTTATCTTCAAAAAAGTGTCGTGTAAAAGCTTACGTTTCCTCTTTCTAATGCTATTAAGCTGATTCCCTCTTATTCTTTTGTAGATAATATTTGATATACTAAAGTCAAATTAATACGCATAATTTTAAGAAAATATTTTGTTAAAAATGCAAATACAGTATTATTATTCGACGGAACAGAACAAGTACTTAAGATAGTGGAGAAATTACCTATTATATCATCGATTGAACCGATTACAGATATTTAGTGAAGTGAATAAACTATACTTTTTACTTTAAAATAAATACCGGTCAAGTAAAGTAAACCCTTGAGACTAAGTGAATAACCTTTTACTTATACTTATAAGTAAACACTTGTAACATTCGTAGTTGTCAGTAACATATGTTAGTATAAGTGAACGTATATTCAGAAAACTACGTTTTATAAAAATTCCCACCACTCAAAAGGCTATTCATATTGACAAAAACCCATTTTTACTGTAAACTGTTATTCATTACGAATCGTTATGTGTTACATGTTCACCGATATCATTTGTCAGAAAAGATATTTATAGACCTCAAATAAAGTGACGTATTTATTTCTAAGTGCGTGCAATCCACAGCACCTATTACGCTCGGCATTTTAAAGCGAGAACTCCATTTTCTCTTGGCTTCATTTAACTCATGAGCATTCTGTGGGAAACGAATCCACTCAGATGCCTTTTCGTTTATTTTATTCAGAACGTAATCGAAAGTTTTGCATACTGTAGAACGGTGAATCCCGAAGTCTTCACCGACACAGTTTTGAAATCCAGGGTCTGATAAGTACCGCAAAAATACTTCTATCTTCTGTTGCGATGACAGAGCACCTCCTCGCTTTTCATTACTTTCTTCCAAAAAAGCGTTCGTCAAAAATTCAACTGATTCTTTTGTAAAACGAATTAGTTCTTCATATCTTCTTGGACTCAATATTCGCCTTTCTTTGTAAGTTTTTGGTTGACGAATGTTGACAAAGGCAGCCATACCAAGTATAAAAAATTAAATGAAAGTTTGATTTTTTTTTTGTCTTCAGTCATTTGACTGGTTTGATGCAGCTCTCCAAGATTCCCTATCTAAAAAGTTAATCTAGAAAGTTTGATAAGGTTACTAAATAGCTACCTTGAAATTCTACCGGTAAATACTTGAATACTCTTCCGAACTTAGGATTTTATTCACTCGTTTTAAGTAAAGTCTGACCGGAATCAGTAATTGCGTATAGTTACAAGTAAACGCTTGATAAGTAAAGGTTATTCACTTCCCTATTTTACAAGTAAAGAGAATACTTGTCAAGTATTTGGTTTACCGTTGTTTATTCACAGAACTGCAAGTAAACACTTGTATAATTGCAAGTAAAAGTAAATACTGGTTTTTATTCACTTCACTAATAGTTGATAATCTATAGATCTCCTTATAACATATACGTACGATTGGTAAAGTTAGTTTAAAATATAATCAAAAGAATGATAGTTTGTTTTCAGATGAAGCAAAAAAAAAAAACAAAACAAAAACGCGTAGTTGTTAGCCATAAATTATTTACGATGACCTAATGTGTCAAAATGTATTTTTTCTATTATTAAATAAAAGAAAACCTTTTATTTCATTTATTAATTTATAACATATCCGTGTGATTTTTTTATAAATTCTTATTACAAAGAAATTACGCAACGTCAATGTATTTTTCGTAATAACGGTCATAAATATAAGGGGAAAGGAAACATTAAGAAAAAATTATTAAATCTATCGAGTGAGATTACGTGTGTGTTGCGCGCGCGCGATATTGCTAAAGAATTAGTTTTATGTAAAGAAATTAAATAATAGTTCGTTGTTAAAGTAATTAACTTAAAAATATTTTTTCAGTCCATACGTGCATAAACCTTTGGAATTTTTTTTATCGCAATTTAAATCGAATTCAAATAGGCCATTTCTTTCTAGCTTTAGTTTGTTCCATTTTTCAATAATATACAAACATATATATATATATATATATATATATATATATATTAGCCGCCGGAATATGCTAAAATGTTTTCCATTCTTCACTACCATCCACAAGCTTTCGAGTTTTGTATTTATTATCGACTGAGAAAAAAACCAACAAAAAATCTCAATTTTTTCTTCGGTTGTAGAACAATTTACCCTACACTTGACAGGCTTATTTCATGCCGTTTGAAAATTTAGCGTATTAGTCTTCGAACAGTCGTCGTAGGCAGGCTGTCGATTAGTTTCTATTGCGTATTTCCGTAAACGCATTAGATGTAGTTAATATGCCAAGGTAGATCTAGAAACTGTAAGGACTCTGAAATGAAAAGATTAGCGCAGAAACAAAAGCGTGTAGAAGAGCGTAAAACTAATAATATTTGATAAAATCAAATTATTTGTTATACTTCTTTCTGTATCAGATTTGACGGAAAAATTTTCACGATTATTCAGTAGAATAATCATTTTTATAGATTTGCTAGAGTGGTAGGGGGCGATCGTGTTGAAGCTTATTTTACTGTATTAATATGAGTACAAATTAATACCGGTTAATTATTTAGTTGTTTCGAAGGCCGTGAAAATAATTAAAAAATTTTTAAATTAATTCAGTCTAAAATTAAATTACTTTAAATCGAATTATTTAATAATAGTAACAAAAAAATTCTATTAATATTTAATTTATTTGCCAGCGGGCATATAAAGGATTGTCTTCACCCGTAAAAAGTAATTTCAAATGCGGATACTATACGACAAAGAAATTAAAGCCGAGTATGACCTCAGATTCGTCTTAATTACATAATATATCGAGGGAATCGTCCGTATAGTTTGATTTTGTGGTTTTAACCTAAAATAATTTGTCGATCAAGAATAATAGTTTTCTGGAAGCCTCCATTTTGCGGTTACAATTTTTCATTCCTGTGCGTCTAATAGATGAGCAAATTTGCGACTTTCGTGTATCTTTTTTACCTGAACGGTATTCATGTAATTGTGGGAACAACCTTCATTATAATCTCAATGGTACGATGCATAAAGATACATTTTTCAGCCAGACATCATCACCTAGGCTTAGAAGCAGCAATCTGATACTGACATTTTGTAGACGTAATTTGATTATTCCTATATCTTTCAATTTACTGATGAGGAAAATAATAATAATCTTTTTAGTACAAAAAGTATAATTAGCCTCCAACTAATAGATTAAATAAAATTAAAAAGATAATCAAAATTACAATAACAATAATTTCACTAGATCAATCATTATTATAATGATAATATTCACAATATTAATCTCTAAAAAAAATAAAATAAGACGAGAAAAAATTCACCATTTGAATGTGGATTTTCAAAAATATCATCAACACGAAAATCGTTTTCTACTCACTTCTTTTTAATTGCAACAATCTTCTTAATCTTCGACATTGAAATTTCAATAATCATACCAATATTCTCAACAAAAATAATAATTATAGAAGAATGACTAATTTCATCAACAGTTACAATCTTAATCCTAATTATAGGACTTATACATGAATGAAAAATAGGAATACTAGAATGAAGAAATTAAGGAGAATAGTTAAATATAACATTTACTTTGCAAATAAAAGTTATTGAATAATCAATTTCTCTTAAATAGTGTAAAGAAGTAAAATTACAATTAATTTCGACTTAATTTTAAGGATAATCCTCATACTCAATTTAACTGAAGCTAAATAGAAGCTAAAAAAAGAATAAAGTAATAAATATTCAAGCCCCAAAAGACATAAAAGAAAATGCCTACGAACAAATAAAAAAATAATTAATCTAAAAAAATAACCAAAAAAATAAATAATTATCATAAGTAAAGTTTAGGATAGTTTAAAAAAAACAATGATCTTGTAAATCATAATTTTAAAAAAAATTTATCTAAACAAAATCAGTAAAGAAAAAATCATCTTTAGTATCCAAAACTAATATTTTATATTAAAATACTTACTGAATTTTCACAAAATATTTAATTTTATCAAACATTATTATATCTCCAATACTTAAACACCCTATATCACTAGGATCAATACTAATTTTCCAAACAGCCCTAATGTGCAGAAATAATTCAATAATAATTAAATCATCATGATATCTTTATATTATATTCTTAACAACAGTAGGAGGACTAATAATTATATTCATATATATATATATATATATATATCAAGAATTGCATCAAATGAAAAATTCAAACCAAGAACAAAAATTTTTTAATCTGAATATTAGTTGCATTAATTTCTGTTATAATAAGAAATTTAGATCCAACAACAGAAATAATTACTAAACTTAATGAAATAAAGGAAATGACAACCGAAATAACTGAAGAAAAATCAACAAGAAAATTTTTTAGAATATATAAAATAAATATTACAATTACAATAATATTTATCCTAATTTATCAATCGCAAACAAATCTATCAATAAGAACTCTCCAGATTTATAACGCTGTTATCCCTAAGGTATCTTAATCTTTTAATCAAAATAAAGGATCAAAACTCCATAAAAAAATGTAAAAAAAAAATAAAGATTAAAATTGTATTTGTCACCCCAACAAAATTTAATTAATAAAAATTTTAAAAATAAACTAAAAAAAAATTAAAAATAAAATAAAGATCTATAGGGTCTTATCGTCCCTCTCCTAAATTTAAGCTTTTTAACTTAAAAATAAAATTCAAACTAAATTTCAAAAATAAAGTATAATTCTCGTCAAACCATTCATTCCAGACCTCAATTAAAAGACTAATTATTATGCTACCGTAGCACAGTCAAAATACTGCGGCTATTTAAATCATTGAGCAGGCCAAACCTTAAATAAATTACAAAAGGACATGTTTTTGATAAACAGGCGAAATTATTTCTTGCCTAATTCATAAATAAAATTTTTAAATCTACTAATTTAATCATAATTAAAAATAAAAAAATTAATTAAAATCCAGTAAAAAAATAAATATAAAAAAACCTAATTTAATCTACAACGAACTTTAAATGATTAAAGATTCTAATCCAACAAGAAAAAAAAAAATTATATATATAAAAAAGAGCTTATCCACCTTAATATAAAATTTCAAAATGAAAAAAAAAAATAAAATTAACAAAAAGAAATTCTCGATTAAATCAATCTACCAGATAACCACATATAAAAAGAAATGAATTTCATATCGAAACAATCCCAAACTTATAAATAATTATTCCACAATAAAATACAGATTAAGATAGATCTTCACTATTCGGGAAAATTAAAATAAATTTAAAAAATTAATTAACCCTGATACAAAAGGTACTAAAAAAAATTATTATTCTAAAATAAAATTTATTTATCCAATACTAAATTAACAATTAAATGAATATAAAGAATTAGCCCGTCAATTACTAGATAAAAGGTACATCTTCACGTTAAGAGATAATAGAGGTACACTTGCTCATGTTGAATTTGCTTAAGCAAATTAGATGTACTTAAGGAATTAATTAAATTTAAAAATTTTACTATAAAACAGGAAGACGTGATAAATGCAATTGTTGAAAGAATTGATTCGTTTGATTCATAGGTTCATGAAAATGAATATCTTTTATCAGGTATAAGTCAATCTAATATACTATATTAGGTGTTTCAAAAAGGACGCAACCCTAAAATTAAGAAGGTAGAAGTCACGCATAGGTAAATTTTATTTCTCCCTATTATGTCAGTTGGCAATTCTGTACTCAAGGTTAGCGCAGCTTGTAACAGTTTAAATGTCCTTCGTCTTATATGCTAGTGCTAAACCAGTATAAACCAGTATTCGTCTCTATTGTGTCAACTACGTCATTTTCCAAGGACAAAAGTGTGTTTATTATTGCTCGAATAAATCTTACGAAAGAGTGAATAAAATAATATAAAATGATAAATTAAATTTTACATTTTTTGTCTTTTTTTAACGATATCATTTTATCTGCAAGATAAATATTTTTAAATTTCAACGTTACTTTATTTACTGTAATAATTTAGGAGAATGACAAAACACTCGGAGCTTCCTTATATTATGTCTTGAAATGTTTATAAATTTGGATTATGTAAAATTTATTTAAGTCCAAATTTTTCGTATACGTATGCATATTTATACGTATATAAAGTGGAAGATTATATATGATGTTAACTTTGTTTATTGTAGATATTTCCTGTCGCCCTATGTCTCAATTTAGCCATTCTTTTACCTTAATTTTTAATATCTCCTTTTTCCAAGTATTTTATTATTTTCTTCTACGTAAACACACATGATGGGTTACATGATATATTGATGCTCTTGTATAAACATGGAAAAAATGAAATTCTCAAACTTTTTTTTTTTTTTTGGTTATATTGTTTTACTTAATTATAAAAAGTGATTGATATTTATGCTGAAATTTTTTATGACTACCGATACTGAAAACAGATGTTTGCTGTAAGATTTTCGTTATTTGTGTATAGCAATAGGAACATATTAAAGTTTAACTGTTATAACAGCAATACTATAATAACAATAAATTATACAATTAACTAAATTAAAGAAAATCAAATAAAAAAAAACCTATCAGACTCAACTGAATTGAACAGTAACAAATCTTATTGTAAATAAGAATAAACCGAAGTCCGATTCTAGATACACTTTCCAGTACATCTACTTTGTTACGACTTATCTCAATTTATGAGAGTGACTGGCGATATGTACATAATTAAGAGCAAAATTCAAAAAATTTATTAAAAAAAATTACTATTAAATCCAAATTCAGATTTAATCAAATTAAAAAATCAAAAAACAAAAATTAATGTAACCCATAATAACCTCTTTATAACTGCATCTTGACCTAACATAAATCGTTAAAAAGAAAAAGAAAATAAATTTTCATTACACTCAACGACAGAGATATACAAGAAAAAAAAGGTACAAAAAATCGTTGAATATCATTTAAATTACAGGTTCCTCTAAAAAGATTTAAAAACCGCCAGATCTATTAAATTTCAATTATAAAAAAATATACTACCTTAGAAAAAAATTACTAATTAAGAATAACAGGGTATCTAATCCTGGTTTAAATTCAAATTTACATAGAAAAAAAAAACTTATTGTATAAATTTCACCTAAATACAAAATATTAAAACCAAATAAGACTAAATTCTAAAAAAAATAACTTGAACCTGAGGAATAACCGCAAATGCTGGCACAACATTTTTTGGTTCTAAAAAATATAACTTAAATTAAAAAACCTTAACACTGAAAATAAAAATTAACCATTAAGGATATTTAACCTAACAAAAATTTACATGCGTTATAAATTTAAAGCCAAATTTTAAAACAAAAATCAAATTTAAAAAAAATATATATTAAAGAGGAACCTTAAAACCACACTTTTAAACAATAAATAAAACAAAATACACTCAAAAAAGGATCTCCTCCCTTAAGCAAAAATATAACTTCAAAGCTACCCCTAACTGAAGTTAAATAAAAAATTATAGCCTAAAACAGATAAATAAACTCAAAAAATAATAATTTAAAGAAAGAAACATAAGATAAAGCTACCCCTAACATTATCTAATTTTATATAAAAAAACAGTAGTTTAAATAAAATAAAAGTAAACTTAAAAGCTGATAATCTAAAGCCACACAAATATAAGATAAAGCTACCCCTAACATTATCATAATTTTCTATAAAAAAAAAAAAAACAATGGTTCAAAATATATGAAAGTAAACTTAAACAACAATAATCTTAACATCACAAATAACAATAGTATAATAATAAATTTGTTTTTAAAGAACTAAAACAAATACTTAAATAAAACATATGTAATTATTTTACTAAACTAAACCTTAAGATAGGAATTAAACCATGAGGTTTTTCTTTTTTTTTTAATAATTATATATTTTTAAATACACTTATCATAATATAATTATATTGCTTAGGTTTTTTAAACTTTAAAATTTATTTGAATGAATAAAATTATTTTTAATAAATTCCTAAATTATTTTTAATAATTTAATTAAAAGTTGATTTTAATTAAATTCTTATAAAATAAGTATTTAATTAAATAATTTATTTTAGATGATTATCTTTACAAAAACTATTTTACATTAAACTAAAAATCTATGTTATATTAAAATCTTTATTTAAACATAAGAGGTTATCTATTATATAATAAATTTTTTAATTTATATAACACTTATGAATTAAAATATTATACTTAATAAGATTAAATATTAAAGGGAGAAATAGATATATTTAAATAAATATATTACTATATATAATATATATATTATAACTATCTTTTTTCTTTTTTGTAACATAATAATTAATCAATTGAATGATATAATATAAATATCTTATTATAACGAAAAAATTTTTGTTGAAAAATTAAACTCAAAAATTGCAAAAAAATTGCAAAAAAACCAAATAAGCAAATAATGTACCGTATAAAAAAAATGATATATAAAAAAAAGGGAAAAAAAACAATGGATTTTTATACTCAAGCAAGATGCCTGATTAAAGGATTACTTTGATGAAGTAAATTAAGTGAAACCTCACTCATGCTAAATTGTAAAATCCAGAATTAAACTGAAACTGAAGAAATCAAAATTCTTAATGCATCACACATCCTTTTACAGAAGATAAGCTAAATTAAGCTTATGGGTTCATACCCCATCGATGAATAAATTCTCTTTTTAATTAAAATAAATTTATCAAAAACAATATTTATCACAACAATAACCGTAAGAATTATCATAACAATATCCTCCAACAGAATAATATTCTCATGAATATCTATAGAATTTAATTTCTTTTCTACCCCTTTAAAAAAAAATAAATAAAATAAATGAACAATCTATAAAATATTTAATTATTCAAAGAATATCTTCATCAATTATAATAACCTCAATAATTATTAATGCTATCATTAACTGCCCCATTAATGTAAGAATTTTAATAATAATGAGAATTTTAATAAAAATAGGTATAATCCCATTCCACCTATGAGTACCAAGAATCATGCAAATAATAAGATGAGAAATATGTATTATAATAACTATACAAAAAATCATTCTCACAATTATTGCAACCCAAATAACCAGAATTAAACTAATAATAACATGAATAATTATATCAATAATTATGGCACCAATCTCAGGAATAAAACAAACATCACAAAAAAAATTAATAGCATACTCATCAATCTCAAATTCACCAGTAATAATCTTTTCATTAATAATTTCAAAACAACAATTTACTCTTCTATTAATGAGATGCACCATAATCAACTTAACTATAATAAACACGTTCAAAAAAAATAATATCAATTTTTTAAACCAAATCAATACTCAAACAAATTTAACAAAAACATCCCTAATAATTTCATCATTATCAATAAGAGGTATACCTCCAACTACAGGATTTTTAATAAAATGAATAATTATAAAATCAACAATTTGTATAGCACCAACAATTCCATTAATTATACTAATTTCATCAATTATATCAACATACATATACTTGAACATAATAATCCCTACAATAACCAAATCAAATAATAAAAAAAGAATCAACTATCCCGATTATCCTAAATTTAATAGGAATTCCAATAATAATAATTTTTAAATTAAACTAAAAAGAAGGATTTAAGTTAAAAAAACTATTTACCTTCAAAGTTAAAATTATTATTATAAATAAGCCTTAGCAAGTAATGCACCTCTATATTTGCAATATAGAATCATAATTGAATACAAGACAAATAATGAGAGGTTTAAAACCTTAAATAAATTTACAATCTATCACCTAAATCAGCCATCCCATTCTCAATGAATAAATGAATATTTTCAACAAATCATAAAGATATCGGAACTCTTTATTTTATTTTTGGGCTCTGAGCTAGACTACTTGGAACAATAAGAAGAATAATTATCCGATTAGAACTAATACAACCAGGATCGATAATTAAAAATGACCAAATTTATAATACCATCGTAACATCACACGCATTCATTATAATTTTCTTTATGGTTATACCAATTATAATTGGAGAATTTGGAAACTGACTAGTCCCTATAATAATTGGTGCACCAGACATGGCATTCCCACGAATAAATAACATAAGATTTTGATTACTACCACCATCAATCTCACTTTTAATTGCAAGATCAATCGTAGGGTCAGGATCAGGAACAGGATGAACTGTTTACCCTCCTCTCTCAGCCTAAATTGCACATTCAGGACCTTTAGTAGACCTAACTATTTTTTCTCTTCACATTGCGGGATTAAGATCAATCATAGGAGCGATTAATTTTATTTCAACAACAATATACGACCAAAAGGAATAACTTTTTCTGTTGATCAGTCCTAATTACAGCAGTTTTACTACTAGTATCATTACCAGTATTAGCCGGAGCAATCACAATACTATTAACAGATCGAAACTTTAATACTTCATTTTTTGACCCCACAGGAGGGGGAGACCCAATTTTGTATCAACACTTATTCTGATTCTTTGGACATCCAGAAGTATATATTTTAATTCTACCAGGATTCGGATTAATCTCCCACATTATTACTAACGAAAGAGGAAATATAATAACATTCGGTCATCTAGGAATAATTTATGCGATATTAGCAATTTGTATTTTAGGATTTATTGTATGAGCACACCACATATTTACTGTAGGTATAGATATTGACACACGAGCATACTTCACCTCTGCAACTATAATTATTGCAGTACCAACAGGAATTAAAATCTTTAGATGAATGGCCACTATACAAGGAATAACAAAAAAAAAAATCACCCCAAATAATTTGATCTATAGGATTCGTATTCCTATTCACTATCGGAGGATTAACAGGAGTAATTCTAGCCAACTCTTCAATTGATGTAATTTTACACGATACATACTATGTTGTAGCCCATTTTCATTACGTATTATCGATAGGAGCAGTATTCGCCATTATAGCAAGAATCATTCACTGATTTCCACTAATAACAGGTATAAGAATAAATAAAAAATGATTAAAAATTCAATTTTCAACCATATTTTTAGGAGTAAACCTAACATTCTTCCCACAACACTTTTTAGGCCTAGCGGGAATACCACGACGATATTCAGATTACCCAGACAATTACATGACATGAAACACAATTTCATCCATGGGATCATTAATTTCAATAATCAGAATTATAATATTCATATTCATCATATGAGAAGCCATAGCATTTAAACGAATTACAATCTTTAAAAACAATAAATCATCCTCAATTGAATGATTTTCAATTACACCACCACCTGAACACTCATTTAATGAATTACCACTAGTATCTAAGCCATTCTAAGAGTGGCAGAAAATTGCCATGAACTTAAAATTCATTAATAAATTAAAAAAATTTCCTTAGAAATATCATCATGAATAAAATTTAACATAATAAATAGAGCCAGACCAATTATAGAACAACTATTAAATTTCCATGATCACACTATAATAATTCTATTATCTATTACAGTAACAGTAACAATTATAATAGCAACAATAACAAAAAATAAATTATCAAATAATATATTAACAGAAAATCAAATAATAGAAACAATCTGAACAACAATACCAGCAATCATTTTAATTTTTATCGCTATTCCATCAATTAAAACCTTATACCTAATAGAAGAAGTAATCAAACCATCAATTACTATTAAAACAATTGGACATCAATGATACTGATCTTACGAATATTCAGACTCCAAGAAAATAGAATTTGAATCATATATAAAACCACAAAATGACTTATCATCATTTCGACTAATTGAAGTAGATAACCGAATAATTATCCCATTCTCAACACAAATTCGAATAATTGTATCATCATCTGACGTAATCCACTCTTGAACAACTCCATCAATAGGAGTAAAAATAGACGCAATTTCAGGACGACTTAACCAAATCAGCCTAATAACTAAAAACGCAGGAGTATTTTTTTGACAATGTTCAGAAATCTGTGGAATAAATCACAGATTTATACCAATCACTATAGAAAGAATTAATATAAAATCATTCATTAAATGAATAAAAACATAAAACTAATAAACATTAAGCGACTGAAAGAAAGTAATGGTCTCTTAAACCAAAATATAGTAAACATCGAATACTCTTAATGAAAGAAGCTAGTTAAAAAAAAACATTTAACCTCAAATAAAAAATACATTTTATGTGCATCTTGATTCCACAAATATCTCCTATTATATGAAACATCATATTAATAATAACAACAGCCACAATCATAATAAACATAACAAAATTATTCTTTATAACTAACCTAAATACAAATAAAAAATAAAAAAAAGAAAATTTTATATTAGCTGAAAATGATAACTAGACTATTCTCAACATTTGATCCAATAACTAAACTTTTACAAAGAAACTGAATAATTATAATAATAACAACAATAATTTTACCAAAATGATACTGAACCAAAAAATCTCGAATAAATATAATAATAAAAATAATAGAAAAAAACTAATAAATGAATTTAAATTAATAACTCACCAAAAAGAAATTTTAATCATAGTAATATCAATCTTTATATTTATCATAATCAGAAATATAGTAGGATTAATCCCTTATGTATTCACATCCACAAGTCATTTAGTAGTATCAATTTCAATTGCATTACCAAGATGAATCATAATTACAACATACAGATGAAAAAACTTCACAAATGATATATTCAAACACATACTTCCAAAAGGAACACCCTCAGCCATTTCACCAATAATAATTCTAATCGAAACCACAGGAAATCTTATTCGACCAATCTCACTAGCAGTTCGACTAACGGCTAATATAATTGCAGGTCACCTACTAATAACCCTATTAGGAAACACATCATCCATTAAAATCTTAGTATTCATTATACCAATTCAAATAACCTTAACAGCAATTTCAATAATTCAAGCATACGTATTTGCCACACTTGTAACTCTTTATTCTAGGGAAGTACCTTATGAAAAAAAATCATCCATTTCACATAGTAACAAAAAGACCGTGGCCAATTATGTTATCTATAAACGTAATAACAATATTAACAGGAACTGTAAAATGAACTCAAACAAAAGAATATAATTGAATAATATTAGGATTAACCTTATCAACAATGTCAATAATATTATGATGACGAGACCTCACACGAGAAGCAACATTTCAAGGAAATCATACAAATAAAGTAAAATGACTAATAAAAATAGGAATAATTATATTCATTGTCTCAGAAATAATATTCTTTGTATCATTTTTCTGAATATTCTTTCACTCAAGACTAGCACCATCAATTGAAATCGGAATAAATTGACCACCAAAATCTATTAAACCATTTAACCCATTAGAAGTTCCCCTATTAAACACAATTATTTTAATCTCATCAGGAATTACAGTAACATGAGCACATCATAGAATCTTATTAAATAAACTATCAATATCAAACAAATCATTAATACTAACCGTCATTTTAGGATTATACTTTACATTTCTACAAAAATGAGAATATCAACAATCCACCTTCACAATAGCAGACTCAATTTATGGATCATCATTCTTTCTAACTACAGGATTCCACGGTATTCATGTAATTGTGGGAACAACCTTCATTATAATCTCAATGGTACGATGCATAAAGATACATTTTTCAGCCAGACATCACCTAGGTTTAGAAGCAGCAATCTGATACTGACATTTTGTAGACGTAATTAGATTATTCCTATATCTTTTTACGTATTCCACGTAAAACTTTTATTAACATAATAAAATCCCACCGATCGTAAAAATCATTCTTACTCCTTTAAAACGTTTTTGTCCGTATGGTTTTTAGGTTATAATTTTCTTAATCGGAATTATTGGGGAATTAATTAGTTACATTAATTTTATTTATATTTTAAATATTTACTTTTTAAAAGCGTAAATATCCTTCGGTTATTACAGCTAGTTAATTAAATTAAACTCCTTGAACCGTGATTTTTATTTCAACATAAACAAACTACGTATTTTCTACTTACGTTAAAAGTAATTTTATTTACGTCTAAGTTAGGAGTTTTTTGAAGTTTGAATTATTTTTGCTCCGAAATAAATCTATTGTGTTTTAAATAGCGCGGGCTTTGTGATATACCGGGGCGATTAACGATTCTAGGTTTCGTAAGTGGGGTTTTTCTCTTTTATATATGCTTTTTTGTACATAATTCGTTTAAAATATTTATAAGAGTCTCATTTTGACTGTATTCTCCGGTATTGAAGTATTTTTTTGTGGAAAGTTAAAAGGCAAATTGTTTAAAAGCAATAAGAAATATTTTCTGACTTCCTTAAAGTTTAGTAGAAGTTAACAGACTACCTTGAGCGATATTCTTTTTATTTTAATCGGAACGCTCGCTTCACTTTTACGTTTCTTGAGAACGGTCTATACGGACATTTTTATTTTTAATACTGATTATATTACAGATAAAAATTTTTTTTTTTTTTTAAATTGATGAACGCTTATAAAAAACTAATAAATAATCTCCGCCAAATAAACAATTTGAAAAAGTTTCTGAATCAACCGAATTTCACAAAGTCGAAATTTAAAGAATTTATGAATAGTATTATTTTTTATTTTGGCCTTTTTTTAAAAAAAAAAACCTTTCTTGAAAGAAAAAACTGATTGACTGTGTTATCGCTCTATTGTCTCGTTTAATATTGCTATATAGATACGCCGATAACTTCTTTTATTTTATTTTTTGTCGTCATCACTTCGATTGACTGGTGTGATGTTACTCTTCGCCTTTTTTTGGACCTTGATGTATGTATTTTCTAAATTCTACATTCTTAATGAACTGTTTTATATATATATATATATATATATATATAACCCGTCAAATTTTCGAACAATTTTCATAAAAAATAGTATCGTTGATTTTCAAAGCTTTTCGTCCAGCGACCGCATCGAGAATCAAACATTTTCTACCGGCCCCCAAATGTAAAAATAACAATTGTAATTGCGGTTTTTAAGATGCGCTATTAAAAGCAGCAATTGAACAGCATTCTCGGTCGTTAAAACCTCGGCATAAAAGTCAAAAGACCTCACGATTTGTTATTAAGCTAGATGAAAACCCGTTAATGTCCTTATTTATTCGTATCGATACGTTGCTTAGATCGGGGGGCGTGCGGCATTTAAGACAAAAGTGGCCTTTTCTCATTAAAGCGGAATAATTTTTACAGAAAAATTGTACAGACATAAAAAAAAAGAAATTGAAGCTAAATTGCAGTAATGTGTACCGACCGGGTTACTCGATTTGTTACTCCTTACCGGTATTTGTATAATACTTATCGTCTGTCGCGGTTTGTCAGAGTTTATGCAACCTAAAATATAGCTGCCAAGTAATCAGTTTATAAATAAGTCGATTCGGTCGGCGCCGAATGAAAACATCAAATAAAAAAACGATTCGTTTCTACAGTATTTATTGTTATTTACTTTTATTAGGCTATGAATTCAAATCGCAACAAGTGTTCTACGATCTGTGTATGACAGACCGCTTTTCTACTTCTTACGAACTAATATTTATGAACCAAAACGGTCTTAAAAGTAATCGAATCGATTGGACTTATAAGTCTAAAACTTTTACGTAATGTAGACAACGGAAATGTTACTCGCAATATTTGTCTTCCTGAGAAACGGATTGCAAAACTTTTATCCGTATTTAAATTTAGGATTTGTTTGGTGCGGTTCGTAACTTTAAGTAAGAATTCTGTTTCGAGGAGGTTTTAAAAGTTTATTTTGTTTTGTGTCCTTTTTATTTTTTTATTAATGCGTGTCCAATTTGCTTTATACACTAGAACGTAAAGCAGATACTGCAATTACTCTCAAATCGATATCTAAATAGTTTTACAAGCGATAATACTTATTTTTAACAACGATATTACTAAGTTAGCGATCGTATAAAATTCCTGAAAAATGCTTTTCTAAGCGTTTTTGTAAAAAAATGTTGAGAAAAATTTATTCTCTTTTTCGATGAAAAGGTAAAAATTAATATTTTTATTTGCGATAATTTAATGTAATTATTTATTCTCACGTAAAAATAAAGAATAACGATTAAAAATTAATTAGGATAAAAACGAATTAATAAACAACAATGAAAATTGATATTTTAACATACCAAAGAAATTATAAACACCGCTTCTCTATGGACGATATGAAGAGATCTGTCTGAACACCTTTAAAAAAAAAATAAGGACCTGTAATTAAACAGTATTTCCTAATAGAGTTTTTATTCTGATGGATGTGTTAAATTGAAAAGTCAGATGTACTACTGTGTGATTAAAAAAAACTGTCTAGCATTTGTCTGGATTCTTATAGATTTACAATAATTAGATTGTTTCCAGTTCAATTCTCTATTCCTGGCGATAAATAAATTACTTTTTTAGATTACGACTAATGTTATAGATTTCATTAGTATCGGTCGATTCAGTAACGAAGCTACCTGAAGGACATGATGGTAGTTGAATAATTTTTTGGTATATTTCTTACTACGCTCTCATAGTGATTAAGATTTCAGAGTATATTTTCAATCGATGTTCATCCTTTATTATCATTTGGGTAATATATTTGCAAGGTTTCTTTTTGTTGTTACCTTTATGTTCAGATTTATTATAAAATAGACGGTTTTGATTTTTTAATTATATATTCAAAATATCTTTATTTTTAACGTTCTTTTTCATTTTTATATTAAACGGTTGTTTAATTTGTTTGGTAATCTTTCTGTCTTTTTTCCTGATGAAATTGACTGTGCCCTGGGGTTGTCCATTTTTAAGAGGTTTTTTTTTATCGGATACGATAAACGTATAAGCGTTATTTCGTATATATTCTGTCGACGTGTTAGTGAAATTTTTCACCGAGTCGGCTCAGAATTTCACCGAGAATAAGTGTTATTAGAGTAAATGTTTTATCTTTCTTGTTCTAAATTGGATTTTAAATTTTCACACTTAAGTTTAGTTACGTTAGTGATGGGTGAATTACTTTTAAGCCTGTTTGGTTTGTCGACATTAAAATGTATTAAAGTGGAAAAGCTATCTGTTATTCCCGTTTTCAAAATAGTATTTATTTTTGCGCTTAAGGAAAATACGTTCGATTTGAACCGTAGTGTGTTTATTTATGTAGGATTTAAAACCGTTATATGTAAGCCAATTACATATTCATTTGTCGGTTAACTGTTGTCTAAAATATTTATATTCATGTCACCCGATATGAAAATATTATCGTTATAAAATTTTGAAATAGACGTCTGAGCTCTTGTAAGTTCAGTGACGTTCATCGAACGGTGTTTTGATAATCGTTAAATCGGACTAAAGCTTGTTTGCCTTCCCGATCGTTCATTTTCAAAAAAATATGTGATGGACGTATCGTATACGAATCGGCGGATTGCGTATATAAGGAACGAAATCGAAGAAGCGAAATTGAAGCGCTTACAATTGAACCGCCGTTTTAACTTCGTCGATTCAATTACACGCGCCCGCACACAAACCATTGAAGACTGTTAGGCTCTGTAAAATGGCGGAACAAGCAGCACAGAGGCACCGACCACCATTAAGTCAAGTAATTTCTTTTTGATAATATGTAAATTAATTTTAATATGTACTTCATTTTTATTTAAGATATTGACTTATAAAAGGATGTGGATCCAATTACACTTCAGCAATTGGTTTGTTGAGCTGAAATCGGACCTTACATAATTTTACGCTTATAAATTTATTTAATTATTTTTTGTTTATAATTTTGCATGGATTTTAATCTAAGCTTATTTTCTAAAATTACAATAAAATGCGCTACATTCAGCCGCGAGTTCAACGTCATTATTTACAAATAATATTATATCAATTTATAACCGCGAGAGTGTTCATAACTTAACATAATAGGCATATATATTTCATGAAAGTATAAAGCTTAGGATAATACCAGAAACAGTTAAACCTGATTTGAACTTTAGTTTTAAGAAGCCATCATTATCCAGCTTGTTCGCTGTTACAGTGGTTTTCTTTGCGGTTCTTCAGCATCTCTATCCACCGGTGCCAAGTCTATATCTTGATGAACTGTTAGTTCATAAAAGCGCTGATCGATTGCATTCTGATAACGAATTAGAAGAAACAATACGAATCAACCTTGCTATTATAACCTTGCTGCACCACCGCATGGCAATAAAATTAAGGTAATTTATACTACTATTATATTTTGTGAGAGGCGGCAGTGGACTGAAACAATGGTATTTCAGTAAACTATAATTTTTGTATAAGAAGTTTTATAATCGATAAAATACGTTATCTCTGGGTATCTTAGTCTCAAAATCAAGTTTAAGTACAGTACTTTATGTGTGGCCCGCCACATAACAAAAAATGTTTAATATTTTTAATTTTTACGACTACATATTTTTACACGTTTACAATTTTAACGTGTGATTTTTTAAAAAGAAAATGTTTTATTAACTGATGATGAAGGAAAACCTTGAAAGCGCTATTATGAAATAACAATAAGCAAAAGTAGAAGCATTATTGAATTCTGTACTCTTGTTAGTAAAATATTTTTATAATTTTATCTTTGACATGATTAGTATAGAGAGGAATATAGCAAATGCAATAACAAAAGAATTGATTTTGCTAAGTTAATATATATATATATATATATATATATATATATATACATAAATTAAATGAAAGAATAAAAATATTTCAGTCTCTACTGAGATTATCTCCATAAAACTGACTTTTACCATTATGTTTCCAAGTATTTTATTAGTAATATTTACTTAATATGTTTTCTTTTTCTTAAAAAGTAAACTATAATATTGTAATAACGGTTTACATTTTTATTACATTACTAGTCAGTCCCTCCGTGAGGGCGGTGTCTCGGAATGGGTTATTAGGTGGCTAAAATAAAGTGAAATTATTGAATACCTCTTGTCATTTTTTTTTTTTTGAATGATGAATATTGATTTAACGAAAGTTAGATAGAAATTTTAACTGTAGAATAATGTACTAACGAATAGGGATTTTGGCGGTAGTGAACGGTACATTCTGGTTCTTTTTTCTAATTGTAGTTTATTATTTTTTGAAGAGAAACAATCGCGTAAATAAAAAAATTGATGTGGGCACCAAATATGTTACGCTTCGGTTACCGTTTTAATAAATTACCTAAGCATTTATAAGATTTTCCCGCCGATTTATTTAAAATACAACTAAAAAAGCAAAGTCTAATAAAATCGACTATTCTATAAATTAATTTTTAAATGATACCGGTAAAAAAATTCAGAATATTTCTGCTTCCCGTTCAACGTGCAAATCAAATAAATTTCGTTATTACTTCCTAAAGTTGAATCGATTTTATTTTGTAAATATTTATTATCTCGTGTATTTATATTTTAAATAATAAATATAGTGTTTAATCGCAAATCTTTTTTATTATATAATTAATTTATACTTGTGATGCGGCTCTGACCAAACTTTTACTATAATTTCTGTAAATCCGACCGGTAAAGTACCGGGTTAGTTCTTTTTTTACGTAACTATTCCTGACGGGATGCGTTTAATGAATTAGTACGTACCGATCAAAATAAAAGATTCATTAATATATTTTATACGGATAAAATCGGTTGTGAAAATGTTTATGAATTTTAGAACTGCGTCGTTAAAAATGAATAAGTTATATGTATATATAATAATTATAGTGTCAAAAGAATGGAAATCCCTCTACAGCATTAAAACCGTTCCGCATAGAGAATACTGTAACTTTCAGGGTTAGGTGTATCGGTCAACCGCTTTACGTTTCGATGAAAAATACAATTTTAACTTGGCTCCCCGATATATAGGTTGCAACTCAAATATTTTAGATAGTAATGTTCAGTTTCACGACCTCCTTATTAACGATAAATTAACTAATTCTTTTCTTCTTATGTAAAGCATATAAATTTGTTCTTCTAGTCGAGTTCAACAGCTGTTTTATATTATATATTTTGTCTTTGGAATAGTATCGCTAGTGTAAACGAAACGGTAAAAGATTTAACTTAAAATGTAAATACCCTAATTATAATACTCTTAAGCATTAATAATTTACACGTACACCGTTTTAAACATAACAGTGCGAGATAGTTTACTAAATTATCTAAATTAAATATATATCGATCGGACTAACGAGGATGTTAATGATCCTGCGGCATAAGTTTTGAATAACAAAAGGTGCACTTTGGCTCAGTTATTCGAACCACCTAACATTAAAATAATTTATTTTCCTTCTGGACTCCGTTTTGTGAATTTCAACAAAAAAATTATTTCTCAGAAACCGGTAAACCTAGATTAATTAAATTTGGAAAATTTCATTTTTTATTCTTCCATATCTTTATAATGGTTTGATATAATTTTTACTTATTAAAAAATTTATTAAAGCGTTTTATTTTGAATAAAATGACACATCGCTTGTAAAACTCCGTTGACAAACAATCGAGTTGAAGCCGTACAAAATCGGTATGTTTCATACGGATGTTTACCCAAAAATTGAATAGGACATGTAGGAATATTTTTAGCGATTTTTAAGAAAATTATTGTAAAAACCTTATGTGTGAAAATAAAGAGTACCATAGTTCCATCGTTAAAACCGGCACAGTTACTGTTCGATTCCCGGCAAGTTCTGACATTTATTTCATATATCCTTTTATGTATTTCTTCTTCATCTTTAAATATGTAGTTTCTGAGAAGGTTTTAATACTGCAATAAAAGTAATATAAACATATTTTTCACTTGTATTCCAGTTCATGCGGCCAAAAGTACCTTTTGTGTTTTTAGTACGTAAACCCAAGAAACCTTTCAATTTTGCGCTATCTCTCTGTCAGTGGGTGTGTGTGAAAATATGTTTAAAAGAATTTTAAAAAAAAGGAAAAAATAGTTTTTTTTCAAGGTCGATTATTATTTTAACGGGTTTAATTCCACGGTCATTTCTAAATAAGTAACAAAGAAAACGGTTTGTCAAGAGGGATAGAGATGCAAATAATGTTTGATGTTACAATCGTGACAACGTCGGTATATAAGATTATTTTATGTATTAATAAAATTTGTCAAAATTCAACCTTACCGACAATTCGTCTGTGCTTTTTCATGTACTTTCTGTCGTTCGACCATCATCAGGAAAAATTCTACTTCAATTTAAAAGTATTAAAATCAAAATTATCAATATATAAAATAATTTTCATCGAGACATTTTTACGCGTAGATTAAATTGTTATACGTAGTCGTGTCGATTTAACCGTTTGATTTATTTCAGTAGTCGACACTTTATTTGAATCGCGATAATTTTTAATTATCGTAATATTTATAATAAATCTTGAACGAAAAATAATTTGTTTGATATATTTTATTATCGTATAGACTTGTTGATGGTGTCGTCTTGTCAAGCGCAGAGTACATAAACAAATAACGACTGTCAGTAGTTTGTACGCGACACAATACCGAATTTATTATTTTGTTATGATTATGAAATAATTACTGAAGTTAGCGATAATATTTTCATTCCGTTATCGGTTCATTATTAAAACAGGGTTTTAACATTCCAACGAAAATCACTTCTCTATGGACGTTATCGCAAGATCTGACTGTAAACACCTTAAAAAAAAAACTAAGGACGTGTAATCGATTTTTTATTCTGATCAATTTATTAAATTGAAAATGCAGATTTACTACTCTACATAAAAAAAAAATGTCTAGCATCCAACATATTTACAATAAATATGAATTTTTTTTTAGGTAGATTTCAGTTAAATTCTCTATCCCTGGCGATAAAAAAATTACTTTTTAAATTACGAATAATGTTATAGGTTTCATTAGTATAGTCGGTTCGATAGCGAAGCTACCTGCAGGACATAATGTAGTTGATATTGGAATTTTAATATTATATTTATATTATCGTTCAATAATTTGTTGCCTCACAAAGTGATTATTTAAGATTCCGAGTCGATTTTCGGTTGACGTTCATGTTTTATTGAGTTTATCATTCGGGTACTATAAATTGCTAATAAAAATTTCGGTTTAAACGACACATTTTTTTGAATATAAAAATCCACGATAATCCATGAAAATTTTAACAAAATAAATGGAAAAATAGCTTAGTTTGATTTTGAAAGTCTACAAATGAACGATTCTAATATTCCGGCCTTAAAAAAAAACAGGTATTTATTTATTAAAGGAAATTGGATATTACTGTACACTGTTATAAATCTATGATTCAATCATTTCTCTTAAGTGTATGTCAACCACAAGACAAAATTAATTATACTCGGGTTTTTTTTTGTATTTTTAGTAGTATATACGTGACGTAACTCGAACAAAAAACTAACAAAACCTTACTGCATTAGATTGAAAATAATACTTATATATAATGAGTTTTGATATAATTAGATGTAATTAATTAATAACGCAATAAGAACTTGATACCTTTATGAGCACAATTTTAAAGTATCTTAAAAAAACTGATGTGCCACATGACTTACTTATATGTTTATTAAGTTACATATACACATTTTTTTTTTTTTTTTTAATGAAAAGTAGATATTTTTTTATTTTTTATTTTTATTATTGAATAATAATTTATCGTAAACATTTTTACAGTCGGAAGTTAATAAATATTAACAAATCAATGTACGGGTATTCAAAATTAAAAAAAGGAGATTAAGTCGGATTCGGACCGATGTGCCTTGACAGATTCAAATATTTCGTTAATTAAAATTTCATTTGGCTATAAGTCTGTAACCGATGCAAATAAGTATCATTTATGATATATCGTTGAAAAGTTCTCGGCAAGGGGTCTTTTTAATACAGTTAAGTTTTTCGGATTTTGAGCTTTTTGGACAATTTTTTTTAGTCAATTGCAATCAAAAAGGGTGGTACACAGCCGGTTCTTACAACAGTCTTATATACAAAATTTCAATATCATACGGCTAATAGTTTTGTAGTTAGTAGTTAGTTGCGAGATACGTAAGTAGAGACGTCACACCCAAGCTAGTCGAATAGTATATTTTCGTTGAAATTTGAAATTTTTCGCGACCACAATAATAATACTTCCTTTACATCGTACAAGGAAGTAAAAATATACCCGCTTCTATTAAATCAGACATCAGAACTGTTTTTGTAAAACGCAGTATAATATTTCGGTTTACGAGAAAAGATGTTACGCTTCTGTTACAATTTTAATATGTTACCGAAGCTTTTGAAAGATTTTTTTTTAAATCTTGCAAATTTCAAATCGAATAACTTTCGTTATTACTTCCTAAATTTGTATCGTTTTCTATTTTGTGAATATTTAAAGTTATTTATTTATAATTTAAATAATTAATGTAGCGTTTAATCAAAAATATGTTTTCTTGTATAATTAATTTGTAATTTGTGACGGGGCTCTGACAAAATGTCTACTACAATTTCTGTAAATGTAACTGATAAAATAACGGGTTTGTTCTTTTTTTATCTGACTATTCGTGACTCGATGTGTTTAATGTATTAGTATGTACCGATCAAAATAAAATATTCATTTAAATATTTTATACAGATAAAATTACATTAAATGTACCGTTTCGATCGTGAAAATAGTGTTTTCCGAATGAATTTATATAAATTATGTAATATACAGTTTCAAAAGAACGGAAATCCGTCTACGACATTAAAACCGTGCCAGGTAGAAGAATACTGTAACTTTTAGAGTAAGGTATCGGTCAACTGCTTTCCCTTTCGATGAAAAATACAATTTTAACTTTGCTCCCCCGATATATAGGGTTGCAACTCAAGTATTTTAGATAGTAATTTCATGTCCTCCTTATTAATGATAAATGAACTATCTTATTAACTCTTTTCTTCTTACTTACGTAAAGCATATAAATTTATTATTTTAGTTTAGTTCAACAGCCGTTATAATATATATTTTGTCTTTCGAATAGTGTCGGTGTAAATCAGACGGTAAAGGATTTAACTCTAAATGTGAAACAAAATATAAACGCATAACAAGTCATAACTTATGATAATTCTACATCATTCTATCGTTCACAGTACCGGCGCTACTGATAACTTCATTAAATATTCTAACAAAGTATTCATAAAAAAAATATTAACTATTTCACCTTCGTCAGAAACATTACCGTTTGCACATATTTTTGATAGTTTATTTGTAATCCTAGATACTAGTATACCGGTTTATAATTCTAAAATATCTTTTAGCAGGTAATTTTCTCATTTTTAAAATATTGTTTTTTAAGAGCCATACTCTACACATGTATTTTTTCTTAGGTTTATCCTCAGCAATGCAATCTATAATTGAATTTAAATGACCTAAAAACAAATTAGATCTGGCAAATAACGTGAAGTGGAAAAATTTTCGTTGTAAGGAAAGAATTAGAACACCCTTTTTTATAGTAGCAAAAAAATAAAAAAAGACAAAAAACTACGCATACGGGCTGAGAATATTATAAAGACGCATTGACCGACACTTACGAGAAACGAGTTTCGGTGAATACCGACGCGTGATGTATAAGTTTCGCTTACCTCTTTGTATGTCGACTCATTCTTTTTTGTTATCGCACAGTACAGGAAGTGAAACACGTTTGTTTCATATTTCTGAACTGAAAATAAGAGCGGTATTATTATAGGCCTCGTGTTAAACTTTGTTTTTTTAATATTAATTTTTTATAAACCGATCAAATTTTTACTTCGACTTATAGGATTTTTGTTCGGGTTAAAGGCATTATATTTCCGTATAACGTAATGCAGTTCGGCAGGGAATTAAAATAAATTTCGAGTTGTAGAAATTTCTCTCTTACGTAATTTTTAATAAATCTTGATAACAAACACAAATTAAAAATAATTTGTTCGATACCCGTTATTGATGATGGTGCCGGCATGTCAAGGTTAAACGGATTACAATAGAAATAACGATGTGTCAGTAGTTTGTACGCGATAACCAATCGCTTTATTATTTTGTTACGGCTACGAAACGGTTACTGAAGTAGCAATAAATTTTATTAGTACAAACAATTTGTCATCATAATAGGCTGTTATTTGTAAATCCTTACCTACCGATTGATCTTTTGTCCATGCGTTAGGGGTGATGAGGGAAGCTTAACTCCAGAACAAAAAATATTATATTTCACTAAATCGATTTAAAATATTTTAAATTAAGTTGTTTGTGTATGCGTGTGTAAGCTGTGCATCAGAAAAAAGCCACCTGAAAGGAAAGTCGTACAAATGTGTTTTCAGTTTTTTCTTTTGGTAATTAAATTCTAAATACGATATAAATTTGACGGTAAAAACATTATTTGGTCAAGAGGATAAACTTAGACGCAAAATGTTTTATTACAAATTATTGTTTTTTTTATTCTCATCAACGCTTTTAATACAGCATCATTTGTAAATTAAAAACACAATTTGATCAAGGAGTTCAAATCTGGCCCGTTTCCCGTTTTTATTATTTTGTTTTCGTTATGCTGTTGACAAGTTTCTTCTTAGCCGTGCGCGTGTTTAAATTTTTATTTCGACTATTAGTACCTTCTTTATTATCACGGTTTAGTTTATAATTTGAAGTGTCATTTTTTCTACCTTAGTACTTGTCCCCTCTATTATTATCGTAACCTTTATTTCTATTTCTAAAAATTACATCGTCGTTTCATTTATAACCGTTAGACCTCTCAAAATTATAGCCACCTTTGTACTCCCTATCTCTTGTATGTCCCCCGCTATGCTTAGGTTTATTTTCATTTTTATCATTTATTCTCTAACGTTCGTCGTAATAAGGATACAAATTTGGATCGTCATCCGATTTTCGTGAATTATAATATTTATGTCATTATAGCTTAAATACTTTAATTCCGGTTGTAAACCGACTAGTAATTTGGTAAACTCTAAAGCGGTTTTACTTGTGCTGTTCTAACTCTGTTTATAATCGGATCAAAACGATTGGAAATAAGAACAACTAACTCCTCCTCTCCTACAGACGGTTGCAGAAATTTTCCCGTGTTATAATTTAAATGAAAGTACAGACTTAAACTCGTATGATTTCCTGATTTAAATTTCCCAAAGTGTAACTTACTTCTGACCTCATTCTGTTTATCTACCGACCAAAATTTCTCTTTAAAACTATCACAAAAATCCTGTAACTCCCTATCTGAGACTCTACGAACGAAAACCGCAATCTTGTTTCTGAATCGGTTGATAAAATGCTACGTAATATTGAACATATCTGACTCCGATCTTTAATATTTCTAGCCTTTAATTCATTTAAAAATTCAATCGGGTTCCTCAAGTCTAAGCGTGTCTTTATAGGTTTTACAAAATAGCTATTATTACGTTTCAGATACTATTTCGTCTAATATTAGTTTCTACGATTTTTCCCCGCTAGTTTATTTTTTACACCGGTGATTTCATTAGAAAATTTTTCATTAACTTTTATTTGTTTGTTCTGTAATCGCTTTAATTTTGTTTCATTAACGCTACCTTTTCCTGTGTCACAATTAACCGGTCTTTGATATCATTTTGTTTTTCATTTAAATTCCTAACGCATCCCACAATTTTATTATCTAAGTGACCCGTTTCGGACTGACAAATTGCTTTGTTTAAATCTTTCTCGGTCACCTTTTCTCAAAATTTTGAATTTGTTTCGTTACTTCATCCCTAATCTCACTCTTAGCGTTATCTATTATTTCTAAATTTTCCTTCCTAATCGTTTCAATTTCCTCGGCTACATGTTCTTTAAACTCCTTTCCCGTAAGTAATATTTTATTCTCAGATCTATTTATATTTTGAACATTCTCTTTTCCCTGATCGTCTAATATATTATTCGATTTTTTTAATTCTTTTGCATTTTGATCAAATTTATTGTTTAATTCTTGCGCGCTCCTCTTATTCGATTCCTCTAACTTGCTCCCTTACTCGTTCACTTCTTTCTTATATTTCCTCATCGTTTCCGCAAACATAAGTCTCAACGCCCGATAGTTATCCGGACCGTTACTACCTCCTTCTTCTGATTGACATATTCGAAAATAACGCCGATACTATAGATACATTAGTAACGAATTTTATTAATAAACTTACACTTAAATAAACATAAACAAACGATTAAAATATTACATAAAAATAAACCGCTAAAACAATGATAGTCTTATGCTACCCTCTTGTGAAAAAATTCCTTTTATAAAAATTCCCACAGCTTAAAGGGCTACTTAGATTGACAAAAACAATTTTTACTGTTTACTGTTATTCATTTGGAATCGGTATGCTTTTCATATTTACCGACATCTTTTGTCAGAAAGATTGGACATATTTATGACCGCAAATTCTTTCTTTTTTTGTTTGTGGCGTATAACATAATTTATTGCGTTTCAATACATCTGTATGTTGCTAGTAAGATAAGCTATTTTTGTAAATAAATAAATCCGTAACCCTCTTAGCAATTATAATACACAAGTCACACACATTTCTGAGAAAAAAACGGTCAGATTCTTTCTAGTCTTAATAAAACCTTTTACATCGTAAAAACGTGGTTCAAATTGTTAAATAAAACTGATTCCTTTGTGAATTTAAAAAAAAAACCGACTTAGATGCCATATAAAATGATTTTGTAACGGAGTTTTAAAAACTGACCCTGCATATAACCAGTTCCAAGGCTACATGATCTGAAAAGGTTAAGAAAACTTGGAAATGTTTATAATGAAATATTAGATATCACAAAATAAATTATACGACCGAAAATTGAACCTAATAAATTAGATAAATACTTAACAAATGTAGGATAAAATTGTGGGAATGCGATACTAAAAAACACAAATAACTTATATCCGCCTTCTTTCGTTAACCCAACCCTCTATTAATAGCCTGATTCTTTACCCGACCCGTATTACTGAAATATTAAATGGATTTAAAAAAAAAAATATATATATATATAACTCGTCGCCTGGAACCGATTGGTTCCTCCAGGTGTCGTCACCTGGAATTTTTCGTTCCGGGCGTGTCATAAGGCAGCGACCCGGGAACCGCGGCCTCTTCATATGTGCGCTGCGAGATATTTTAAAACCTTCGCATTTAATTGAACCGAGACATGTATAATTATTAATTTAATGTTAATAAAGTAAAATAATTAAGGCGCACGAGATTTTTTTTATTTTTATCTCTTACATACGAGTAACCGTACTTTAGGGTGGGGCGCCTTGAAAAATTTTAATTGATAAACGACGCCGCGACTTATGAACTAAATTACATTTACGTTAAATAAAATCGACTAATATTAAATAGATTAAAAATTCTGTTCGATAAAAATTTTTATAAAATAATAATGGTCTTTCCACGGGGTAAGGCCGAGGCTAGACCGATCACCATCAATTTGTAATACACGGGGTGCCCCTGGGGTGCCGTTATAGGAGGTGAAATGGATTGTACTTAAAATGTTTCTACAAACAATCGACCGATTTTCAGAATTTGTACTTGTTAGTAGTTAAAGGCTTAACTTTTGCTTTTATCAGGTATACTCTCGATCTAAAAAATAACGGTTATTCTGAAATATTATATCTTAGCAACCGATCTTCCGATTTTCAAAATTCTAACGCGGGGTTACTTTAATCATCCTAAGCAATTTTATGAGCCATTTAACAAAATATTGGTATATTATTAGTCGCTCGTTTTAATATTCAATTTTTCACCATCTCCTATCTGAAAAATTCCATTATCTTTGTTTTATTCTAATTATTTTCAAAGCAAATTTCTCTTAACAATAAACCCATACCGTTCAGAATTTCTTTAAAAACATTTTTTTGCACCAAAACACAATATCACAAGCAAACCTTAATATTTGAGTTTCGAGCGACGGTTAATTTTAGTTATCTTGGATACACTAGTTTTAATGGTGCTCTATAGCTTAGTTAGTGGCAGTGCATCCATCAGGCTTTTGTTATTAATTATAGGCTTGTTTGTTTAACGAAGGTAAAATTTTCACATTTTATCTCCTACTTACTGTAATGTTATTTTAAAAATGCAGCGATAAGTTTAGTTAAAATTTTTATAAATGTTTTATTCAGACCGATAAATAATACAATATATCACTCGCATCCAAATTTGGTATATTACTGCACAGGTAAAAAAGATTCCTCCAGCATTTTCGCAGAAGGATCAAGAAAAGTCATGCAAAGCCCTCAAAACAAAGCAGTTTTATAGTATCTAAACAATGGAGGAAGTGCTGCTATAAGTTTATACCCGTTTTTAAAAGTAATAAAATAAATAAAGCCAGTACATAATATAATAATTTTAAAGGGTTAACTAAAAAATATTTATAATATATAAAATAAAGAATACATAAAATTCAAGTTTATTAAAGAAGTTTTAATTTAAAAACTTTTCAAGTGAGTGATATAGTTTTTTAACAGAGGATTTTAAAATTTAATTTTAAATAAACCACTTTCCGGACTGAAGATTTACGTTTTGTACAAGAAAATATTTCTGTGATGGTTTAGCAGTTGTACATTTGTTCATTTTTAATAATAAATGATTACTTAGTTTTTTTTTTTTTTTTAGCAAAAGTAGCATATATTCAAACCAATAGAAAAGAAAAAAATTATATTTTTTTTAAATGTCAGTCTACATTATTCATATTTACAAATGCTAAACAACAATCTAAAGGTCAGTTTCTGTGTCCTAAACAGTCTGATGTTTTATATGAGTTCCCAAATTCGCTCCCATAATTTTATTTTAAATAACATATACATTAACATAAAAATATTGTACGATTATAAATTTAGCATTTTAAGTAATTATAAAGATTATTTATAAAGATTTATTTATAAAAATGACAACTTCATCCAACAGGACGATAGAATAATTTTCTGAATAATCATTAATTATTACAGCCTTTATTTATTATACAAGTAATTGCGCTTTTCGATCTTTTAAAAATAACGGTTGAGCTTCAGAAACAGAATGAATGATTTTTAGGGTAATTAATTTTTAAAACTTTCATAATCATCACGAATCGTTACTACAAGAGGTTATCTCTAAATTGAAAGACAGTTTCGTTGTAAAAAAATTTATTCTGAAAAGTTTATAAATATTTTTTTATTTCTCTTGAACTGCATACCTTATACTACTTTTCTATATAATCGCAACATGAATTAAGACAATTATCGTAGCTATACAACACCGGCTTCAATATACCTCGTCGTATTCTACACGACAATGCAGCGAGTACATTATTAGCGTGTCCACAAAAGACACAGGCTCGCCTACCTTAAGGAGAGAAGTTTCCCAGCGGTCTTTACTTTAGAGATATCCCTCGTAAGTTACATCCAAGTGTGGATGTCTGTTGCATATGGAAAAATTACTTACTTACATAAGTAATTTTTCCATATTACTTACTTACTGTACATTAGTGTCTATCCTGAAAGGGTAGATTCTGAAGTTTTTCTTGGTGTACTTCGATATGTGCACCGTTTGTTGCCCTGCAAATGTCCAGACGGTAATCCGGTTCTTCCCACGTACTCGTCAGGATGTCGAGTGTAATGTATGCTACCGTTGCACTGCAACAACCCTCTCCTGTAGATAGCTGATGTCGGGGATTTTCTCCGAATGATTTTTACATGCCCTCCTGAAAAGAGATCTAATAGGGTTTAGACTCCTTGGTGCCGTGCCATCAGCCCTCCTCTTCCACTCCGCTTGTTTCGAAAAATGCAGCACGGACACGATTGCTGTAATACCGCAGAGCGCCATCTAGCCGATAGAAAATTAATCCGTTTTACTTCCTTGTTCGAAGTAAAGGAAGTAAAAAGTATTTGAGCTAAATTTCAACTTTTAGTGGTTAATGGGGGGGGGGGGCACATAAATTCGGCATTAAGCAGGTAATAAAAAAAAATTACAAAATATAAAATTATAAATAAATATTTATTTTTATTGTTTTAGCTTTGAATAAGAGTATCAAAGATTAAATACCACGGAAAACTAAATGAACTGTTCCGGCATTTGCCCTCTTGTATCAAGGGAAACCGTGGCAAAACCTTGATAAGAACAGCCTAACAATATTTATGTCTACGATATATTATCAGATTACAGGCTTATAACATAGTAAAAACGTTTTATACATTACGATTATATTACAATTTTAATTATAACAAATCTTTATGATTTATAAATTTCTTCCACATCTGATATCCATCCTTTTTCCCTGCAAAAAGAAATACAAATTATATAATAACAACAATCTACAATCTCGTAACAATAAAATATATCGAAAGGTTTTCACCTGTTACACCCGTCTTCAGGAGAATATAGAAAGAATGGAGTGAAAAAACACATTATATGTCACGGTGGTTCATTACAACAAGCACGAGTATATTACGCGTACTTCGATTCTAACGATCGATTATGAATACATTTTTGATAAAATATTAAAAAAGGCTTATATAATATAAGGAAAATTACAAAGAATGTAATCGATATATGAATTAACAGAATAAAAGTTCTAAAAGTACTTTGAACGATGAATTCAAAGATAGAAATTTACAATTACGTAATCTATTCTGATCGGTTTCAGTTAAAAATCTAAACAGTATTTTGATCCTGTGTACTGATATTTGTCATATATATGTATTTCTGGGTTTTGCAACAATAAAACACATCGGTAATTTTCCAGTTATTAATAAATCAAAAAATTATTGTGCTTTAATGAGCAAATATCGTTTACTGTGTTTAATTTACAAAATGTATGAACAGAATTATGCCTTTTATACGATTGCAGCACTGAATGCATAAATTCTTTACACACAAACATTTCCTGAGTGGCAGGAGAATAATCGGAGCCGATGGAAACTTTTCATGACTGAGCTGGCATTTGTTCTTGGGAAAGGCAACATGGAGGAAAGAGCTAGAAATATCAACAGTCTTAATAAGGAAGTAAAAGACGCACTGAAAGCATGCGGTACTGAAATTCCGACGGCAGTAATCCAACCATGTTCCAAGTTACCATCACAGTGCTGTCAAGATTGCAAGAGAAATGAAGGTAGTAAAACACGATTCTGTTGTGTAATGTGCAAGAAACTTGTTTGTAATATGTACAAAGAAGAAACTGTTATTGTGAAGCGCATGTTATGCGAAAATGTTCCTGAATGAACAGTTCAAAAATGATATTTCTTATTTTGAGGCAAAGCACTAGTTTACTGCAATGACAGCCAAAACGTATACATTTTTAATTTTACAGGTGTCCATTATTGAATTTCACTTGTGAATGATATAAAATTTATTGTACTTTGCTTCTACGTTCAGTTTTTAATACTTTTAATTATTTGAAAAACTGTATTTCAAAACTAAATAAAGCTATTCGTTGAAAATAACAGAATCTAAAAACAAATATTATACTAAATCACAAAGTAGTACTGGGGTAGTCAAAATACTCTGCTTGGTAAAATAAAGGTGTCGAAAAGCTTGGCAATGGGAGGGTTAATTTAGACCGGGTCTAAGCCACGCCATCAGGCAGGTGAAAATAAATTATGGTACGTCATAACAAAAAATCTTCTATTTGAAAAGTTATATTTTACAAACCAGAAATAAATACTAGTTAATTTGCGATACAATACATTATACTTGTTCTTTTGTGCATATTTATCGTTTCAATTTATTTGAAGTTTGAAGAGATTCTTTAGGAATCTTGAAAACTACATATTCATAATTATTATATAAACATTTAGTCGTACATAGCTGCACGATTTCAATTAAGATAAAGATGAAAAAGAACTTTAAATCTAACAAGAATTTCCACTAAAACTGATGGCAATCTTGGACATCTCTTCGTAATGCCGGGCAGAAAAAAAGATTTGCACTAATAAGAATAATGTTTTTAGTGTACAACTATTTTACATAAAACATGAAGAGACTACTTACTTATTTTTAACAGATCACGAAGATCGAGAAGGGTTTCAAAGAAAGCTTTCTCTTTTGCAATACTATTAACAGATTTTACTGAAAAATAAAACATTTTTTCCCCCTACTAAATGTAAGTAATATTGTACTTACTTATGATCGTAGGACGGTGCACTTGTCTTGTACGAGAACATATAAAATATTAAATAATTTAACTGTAATCTGGTGAAAATTTCATTCTCATCGTTTCAAATTCCTCTGTAAAGTTAATGAACAACAAAAGCTGAAATCATGGCAAACACAGCTGTAAATAAAAAAAAAGAAAAGTATATTAAACCCCTTAGCATAAGAGCGACAAAAGTTAATCATTTTTTATCAGAATAAATTATATCTTAATATTGTGAAATTTAATAATAGATATCGTTCACCTTAACTCATTATTTATTTTGTGATCGTTATTTAAACATTACAAAAAAAAGTTGTACATTTGGTTTAAATAAACAGAGAATTATATTTACTCTTCCTCATAAAAAAAAAATTGCTCTCTTCACCATTATGTATTGTTAAAAAATATTACCATGAATTACACTATAGAAAAATGGTTTTAATACTGTTGTTTTTTGTGCAATTCAAATAATTTCTCTCCTAGCATTCAATGAAAGTGTTACAAACTTGATTTTACATCAAATTTACTTCTATAAATCATTTTAATACATACACCCCTCTCTTCTAGTGGTTATATTAAATAAACAATCAAAAAATTCAAATAAAATTAAAAAAAAAAAAATTATGTTCAATTTTAACAAAAATTTTATTTATTTGAAGTCCGCACAACTAAAACAAATAATCAACAACCTGCTGATTTCCACCATTCTAAAAAAAAATTATTCCAATTATATGCATTTAATAAGGTCAATAGTACTGTTTATGGGATTTCATATCTGCAAACCAAAATTAAATCGAAGGCTAGGGTATTTAGTAACGCAAATTTAAAGAAAACCGGATTAATGAATTATACAGCCTAAAGTATCATATTACCTTACCTAATATCTGTTTTTCTTTAGTTTTCTTCTGAATCATCCTCAGGAACAAATCTTTTCATTCCCCAGCAGTAATCGGCAAGCATCTTTAGACACCATTTTCCCTGAAAGTATGTTTCCATCTCTGACACATCCTAAGAAAAGTGTTCCTTGTGCTTCTCAGTTATGTTACTAAAGTTAAGCGGAAAAAATTTCAAACATGAATGTAAGATATGTAATTTTTGTTTAGACATATTTCTTCTATTTGAAGTCGTCGCTTTCTTGATTAAAATTATTTCATCTTAATTTTATTTTTTAATTTTTTTGTAAAATCTTCTTTTTTGTAACGGTTATTTCCTTATGTTTGTCCCAATATTTTTTCATATCATTGTTTTTTTGGTCTTTATTATCCCATTTTTTCTTTGTTTTCTGTACCTCGCCTTACATTTAGACACAACTATATTGTGGTAAGAATCAGTGTCTATTCCTGGATGTAATTTACATTCCATAATTTAATTTGGAAATCTCTACTAATAATTATAATAGTCTAGGAGATGGATTTCACAAATATATATAAAACTTCTTTTATAAATTTCAAAAAGAAAACCTCTTGACTGCCAGTTTATACACACAGGGCGGTGTTGGGAGTCTTACACATATCACCAGTGGCAGCGACCCAATGGCCCCATACTACCTCCATGCGTAGGCTATCCCTATCGTGCCCACCATGCATGCTTTGGCAGAACACATTATCCACGATAATTTAGCCTCTGTTCACAGTGGAACTTCTTCCTCTCTACATCTATTCACTTGTGGGGCAACCGGTCTAGTAGGGGTCCGGGGTTCTTCCTACACCACAATAAGAGGAAGAGGTCGCTGTCTACATCCAATGTCAGCAACACTATAGATCAGGTCATTGTCGGCCCCAAGCCATTTACCAAGGCAGCCATTTCTCACCATGATAGTTCGCCGGTCAATGTCGTCTTCAGCATCTTCGTTAAGCCTACCAACTGCAACGAAGCACCAGGATGTCTTGCTATCACCAATTTATACTTAGTTAAAAATTCTGAAGGTGTAGTTCTTTAAGTTTTTAATCTAGCTCATACTATCTTGACTATTTTTCCTTCTCTTTATTATAGAATTAATACATAAATAAACCTCTGTCGATCGGATAATGTTTTATTTCCCTCCATAGGTGAAATCTGGTTTATTTAATTCTATTGGTAAGCTGTATTCAAATTCACTCATGTTCAAATCAAATCAACTCAAATCACAGTGGTAGTTCAATGTAAATTTGAATGAATTTTTGCATTTTATTGTACGATCAAATGAAAATTATTCTTTCGATCCATTTTTTTCTAAACATCAACTCCAAGGGGGTGTTTGATGCCTGCACGGTAATGAGACGGTTAGATAGAGTCTGAAGCTAAGCTGAGAACAAGTCTGGTTCTAGCAGAGAATACCAGGTCTTAGGTATTGCTTGGTGAAAGGATGGAGATGAATGAGTGGTGTAGCATTGTCGTGGTAGTAGATTCCACTAAGGGAAAAGACTGCAAAGCTTGAGTGTTATCGAGCATCGCTTAAGATTAACATAGTGACAAACCGTGACTTGGCAATCAATGCGGTTGATAATGCAGTGGGTAAATAAATGCCTTCTCAGAAGGTTGCCAAGTATGTCGCAAGGAGAGCTGATCAGAGGTACTCTTTCTGGCTGGTGGCAGATAGAGCTGCTAAGCAAACAGCTACAGGTGGAGACAAGGGTAGTGTTCAACAAATGGATATGTTCCCAACCCAAAATAGGACTCTAGTGGTTAGAGCAGAGGAACATTCTTATGCGGTTTATCTTTATTAATTCCATTAAAACATTTTTCTATAATTTTTCTGTCTCCTTGAATAATTTCATCGATCTACGATTCCGCAATTATAACTGAAACTTTGATCGATCATCCATCTCCTTCATGTTAATTATCAAATCAATTTATTTTGAAACTTTCAGCCAATTTTAACTGTAAATATTTTTATTAAAATTTTGGCCACTTTTGAACTGTTAAATTCCCTTGTAAAAATTTGCACGATTAATTACTGTATTACTTAATAAGGTGGTAATAAATTTCAGGTTTTTTTCAACCCTTTAAAACATCAATCTTATCACCAAATTTTTTATTCAAAAATGCATTTTTCAAGAAGACTTATATGATAGTTATATAAACAAGAGTATTTATTATTCACAGTTTTAACCGTTTACACAGATGCTCCAAACTAATGATTTTATGATTTTGAAAGTAATACAGATCTATTTTCTGTTTTCTCTTTGAAATTGTACTGATCGAGGACCAGACCCACTTTTGAAGCATTACTCAGTCTTCACCCAGAGAGAGGTCGCCACCTACGCAAAACGGTCATACTGACATTATCGGCCACATAATTGGAATTAGTTGCTCAGTGCAATTTCATACACGGAAACAATCTTACGCACCACAATATATTTATGTATGTATGTGTGTGTGTGTGTGTGTGTGTGTGTGTGTGTGTGTGTGTAGACTACTTAACATACTCCTGAAAGTAATTTCTTACATATAAAGACCGAAAATAACTTTTTAGAGAATTGTACATAATATACTGAAAACTACTATGGCAAACACATAATATACAAAAATAAAACAATAAAATTCTTAACGATACAACACATAAGCCCCAACCTGAGTACTCACCTACATAATACATGCAAACATGATTAATAAAATACACAAAATACATGCATAAATACCAAAGATGCAATATCATGTACATACATAAAAATCAATACACTTAATACATACAGAAACTAATCTCGGCCGACTACATATATACAATACTATGAATAATAATGAAATACACAACAATAAAACACAAACCCCAACCAAAAAAGAGCACTACATCAACTACGACCCATGCAAGGTACTCCTACTCGCCGTCCTGTGCCTCTCTTCCACACACAATAACCTCAACAATGGCAGTTTTACCCCGCCTCGATACCTCCAAGGCAAGCATCTTAGGAACTACATTCCCGACCCTTAACTCCCCAAACTCATCCACTACTGGGTGTGCGACACCCTAGCATAACATGTTCTGAGTAGTGAATGACCCCACAATACTGGCATAGGGGAAAGCCCTCTTCCCACTTCATCCCAGTTAAACAGTGGCGCTGTACCTTCCAGAGCTACTTGAGATACTTGGGATTGCAGTGAAGCTACTTGAACTTCACTGCAATCCCTACTCAGGTGCCCCTCCCATGCACAGTTATAACACTGCTTACGGTTGTCGACCAACACGAAAGCAGCGCTCCTCCGATGATCTACGGGAGACCCTACGGCAGATCTATCAGATTTTAACTCTGTGTTTGTCCAGCAAAGCCCCGCAACGGCCACTGCATAAGAACGACCCTCTGCTCTGACCACTAGAGTCCTACTTTGGGTTGGCACCATATCCACTCATTGAACACTACCCTTGTCTCCACCCATAGCTGTTTGCTTAGCAGCACTATCCGCCATCAGCCGGAAAGAGTACCTCCGATTGGCCCTCCTTGCGACATACTCCATAACCTTCCGAAGTCACTTACCCGTCGCATTACTATTGCCAAGTCAAGCTTTGTCACCTCGTTAATCTTATGCAATGCTCAATAACACTGAAGCTTTTCGGAGTCTTCACTCTTAGTGGAATCTACTACCATGATGAAACTACGTCGCTCATTCATTTCCATCCCATCACCAAGCAATAACTCAGGACTGGTATTCTCTGCTAGAACCAGATTTTCTCTCAGCTTACCTTCATATTCTAACTGTCTAAGAACCTTCAGGTACCAAACACCACCTTAGAGTACTCGCTACTATTTCCATTAACATCCAACACATGGACCGCATCACTCCCCAGAGCACTGGTGGTATCGGGTTCACTCATGCGAGTAAACCACTCCTCCTACCAGAATCTCTTGCACAGGACAACTACTTCCTCATCGTTGACTCTCTCAATACTGACACTCTTCTGGAGCTTCAGGACAATGTCTTGAATCTTCTTCTTAGTTTTGGTGTTCTCTTTTACAAGCAGGGTCACTTTCCTGACTTCTTTATCAACCACCCTAACTGCCTTCAACACCTCAGTGTCAGATCCATACCCCATAAAATCTACCATCTTCTTCCCCAGGCGCTGACTCCTGAATTCCAATTGGACCATCCTCCTTAGCAGGTGCCTCTGCAGCCTGCCTACAAATGGAAGACCTAGACAGGCTCATACGTGGCCTAAAGCCGTTATCCTGTAACATTTTACAGCAAAATATCCATTGATCACATGCGAACAATCATGGTCATGTTGATGAACCGGCCAATATATTCCACCTACCTCAACTAAGAACACATCTATTTAGATATACTTTTAACTAAAGATGTGTGTCTCTATGTACTGAAAGATTCTTTATTATAATACATTATATTTCTAACTTTTATTTATAATATTTATACAAAGTGTGATGTCAATAACAAAAAATATTAATGTTTGGGTGCTTCTTAAGTTTTCTTTGTGTACACCATTTTTTTTTTCTCATGCGGATCATTGTTCTGCAGTATATATATTGCACTTCACCAACAGTTGCATATTTTATCAAATTACAAAAGAATTCTTTGATTAGTATAAATAAACTTCATAGAGAAATATTGAATTGATTGTATAAAATATTGTAATCCAGTTAATTAAAATTCTGAAAAAAAAGAAAAATTTCTTAGTGTATTCTGAATTTTTTATAAATAAATTACAGTAATAAACAATCTATGTAGAACTCAAAGTTCATTATTAATTATTATTATTATTATTATTATTAATCATGCATTTCATTATTATTACTTCATGTATTTTGGGAAAGAGCAAAATACAAAAATAATTTTTGTCGTTGCCAGGGGAATCCAACAACCTGGTAGATTTTCCAAGATGGAGGAGTTTACTACATAGTGGTCATGTCTGAAAGGAGGTAGTGTTTGTCATATTATCTGCTTATACTGACTTACAGTAAAAGTACACGGGTGATTGCGGGTAAATAAGAAGGAAAACTCCAGTTATTGAAAATGTAATAAGAAGTAAAATAAGATAAATAATGGTAGATTAAGGATTCAGTCAACCACAAGGATATGAAGACTAGCACCGGAATGGAAAATCTGAATGAAAAAATGAACAAGGCTGACAGTCGGTTTATGCATGTAATGAAGATTGAGAAGGAGCATAACTGAAAGAATCTGTGTAAGAGGAAATACAAGCCTGAATGAAGATCACAGAGGTGATGGCACAGTAAACTGATAAAGAAAAGGAAGTTTAGGATATTTAAAAGGATATTTCAAGAGTATTTAGGAGCAAAGGAACCTTACAAACAAGAGAAGGTTGTTTCCAACAGATAGCTGGATGAGAAGGGAAGAAGAATCTGCACTCAACTCCACCGGATTGGCAAGTCTTCAAACATTTGTTACTCATTAAAATTTAATGAGTAAATTGCGCTCATTAAAATTCAGTTATCTCATGATATGTTGATGTGAGAGTTAATATGATTATCTATTAAATTATAAAATGATAAAAAAAATTAATTAAAAGATTGTTTACTATGGATATAAATTATCTAATCATTTTGAGTTTTACTGTAGTATTTTTACTACTCGGTCTGGTGATAAAAATTCATCATTCTCTGAGGGTTTTCGTGCAAAATGTATCTTGTTACTGTGTCGTACTGTTTTTAACAGTTTTACAGATTGAAAAATTATTGTTTTATCAGCAGCTTTACAAGCTGTTGAATAACTATCAGGCCTTTGTGTCTACTGTGGATAAGTTGACTCTGTTGAACATACTGTCTTTAACTGCCACCACTGGGAGCAATCGGAAGAGCTTTTTCTCCCCCTACGGAAAAAAACTGTTGAATAAGGTTTTCAACAAATATCTGCATTGCATCTTATGATTTTTTTAAAAAATTGACCGAATTTTAATATCCTGGAGAAAGCATTTATATCTGTTTAAATCACTTGATTATCTTGTACTTAGTTAATTTAATTGTTTTTTGTCTGTAGAGAAATATAATTTAATAATCATAACATTTTATAAAGATTGTACTAACCATCATACTCGTGCTATTATTAGTAAAGTTAGTTTCATTTAAGTAAATAATCACTTTGTCGGCCTCCATGGCGCGAATGGTAGTGTCTTGGTCTTTCATTTGGAGGTCTCTGGTTCAAATCCCGGTCAGGCATGACATTTTCACACGCTACTTGTTATTCATCTCATCCTCTGAAACAATAATTAATGGTGGTCCTGGAGGTTAAAAAACAAAAATAGAGTAAATAATCGCTTAGAGAATCAGTAATACATAAAGTTCTTCTAGAATTATCACTTTATACAGATTCTGTTTTAATCTAAATGAAAATAAAAAAAGTTTACAATGAAAACTGAAGTTTAAAGTAAAATGAAAATGTAAAAAGTTAAAAAAAATTATTGCAAATAGTAAAAGCTGGTGTTTTGTTATTTTAATTGCAAAATTGTTTCAAATAAAACCAGTTTATTTAACTAAGTTTGAAGATCAGCACGATTAGTTTTAATAAATATTAAAATATCGATATTAAATATTTTAACATTTACTATTACAGATATCTCACACTTATTCTAATCTATTTTCAACCGTATTTTTCAGCAGCTATAAAGACAGAATTCATCCACTGGATGATATCAAGCTACAAATCTAGTGAACGGTTAGGCTTAAATAGATAGGGTTTTTTTTTAAATAAATTAAAATTTTTTCAATGTTTATAATTTACTGTTTTTGTTAGGATTCAATTAATGGTGGGTATTTATAGGGAAACACAGCCTGAGTCTAATAAAAAACAAATATTAAATGGCTAAAATATAACTGGATTTAGATCATCATGAGATATAGTATAATAAAATTTAATTTAACAGTATTATTTTTCCAATAAACTAGATGGAAAAAAACAAACAAAACTGGATTATTCAACTTTAATTCTCTTTCAAGTAACAAATTTGAAACACAGTACTTACTTAATCTGTTCATATTTGAAATAATTTTTTGCATTGCTGCCTTTCTCCAATTACCCCTCTACGTCTGTTGCTTGTCTTCTTTCTGTTTTGCGTGAATTATTTAGCTAACTTCCCACATTACATTTTTTTAAGATGTCACAACCGCTTTAGTTTTTCATTACAAATTCTATCCATCATTCTATGTGTACCAAAACATTTCCTCATAATTTATAATTTTTTATTCTTTACCTTGTTACTTTTTCCTGTATGCTGTTCTGATGTTCTATAGCTGGAGTTTCTGATTTTAATGTTTTGTCTCTTAGCGCAATTTATGTCTGTAAAAAGAATCAAGTAAACCCTATGAGAAATTTCAAACTTAGTAAACGGGTGGTTATTTTTTTAACTAGAGATCTCCTAAAAAAGAGAAGAACTTTCTACTTGTACAACTAGTATTCTTCCCCAAACTTATTTGTAGGAATATTGAATCGGTGCACTTATTAAAATAAACCGAGTAACTTAGTGAAAAGAGATATTAAAAACAGATTTGAAAAAAGGAGAACTAAAATTTTCTTCTTCTCACAATCTGTTGCGCCTAAAATGGCCAGAGAGAAAAACTGTTGTGATGCTTTTTTCTCTGCATAAAAATCCCTTGTGCAAAATCATTAAAACTATTAAAAAAATTAAATTTAAAACTAGTACACTTGATTCACCTTGCGACACATAAAATGTTCCACATAATAAAAATCTTCACAAGTCTATTATTAACAAATAAGGGTATGTTAATAGGCTAGTTGATTGTTTTTGAGAAACCGGTTTATATTATGCCTCACAATCTATTTTATTAAAATATAAATGTTATAATACATAAATGATCATTTAAACTACGTATTTTGCATTTTTATAAATTAATTAAAATTTTCCACCAAAACTCTCCAAACTGTCATTGTCTCTCCTAAGACACCACACTTTATAAAACAATCAGATGTTTAGTGAAGTCTTTAAGATGTTTCTAAAATTACTAACTCTAAAATGAATTCAAAGTTTTACAAGTACTGTGTAGTGCCTCAGTGTGAAAGTACTACCATTAAAACTCCAAACAAATTGTTTATTTAACTGTATATGTTAATTTATTTAGTAAGATCCAAATTGTGAACAAAATCCTTCATCTTTGGGCGGCTATAGATTCTAATCTTCAAAGACCGGTGAAGAAATTGTATTAACTTTTTCTATATGCTAGGTGGATGAAATTTTATCGTCTAGTAACACAGATTGAAGTCTTAAAATAGGAGTATCCTGCCCATGAAGCACAGGTCTTAATAATGTCAATGGTAGATTAATGAACTGAATACCATCTTTTTTCTAACTACAGATATTTTGCAAACAAAAAATTGAAATTATTTTGTTTTTCACACTATACCGTTCGAATTACAATTAGCATAGATGAATGAATCTCTTTGTATTAAATTTTCTGCACAAGATTCAAAGCCCGTGGTTTTTTTTTTTTATTTCGTAAGTTCATTTTAAAATATGCCAATCAAATTTTGCTACACCTCATTAACAACCACTTATACTGTCTGGTATAAGTTTGTTACACCATCCAAAGTATTTGCTCAACCTTCTGTTCAGATCAGCAATTTTTAATGTCATGCAAACAAAACTCGTGTAACAGAATGCAAACCAAGACAGATTACTTATAAGAGGGGATCCAGCGAATTTGCTAAATAACAGTTAACTTAACAGGTTAGCAGTGCTGTTGGTGGAAAGCAGCCCATCTTTAATAGCCCACCGAGGTGGTCTAGTGGTTAACTCATCATCGCAAATCAGCTGATTTTGAAGTTAGGAGTTGTAAGGTTCAAATGTTAGCAAAGAGAGTCTCTTTTATGGAGATTTGAATACTAGATTGTGGTTACCGGTGTTCTTTAGCGGTCGGGTCTCAATTAACCACACCTCTCAGGAACGGTCGACCTGATGCTGTACAAGACTACACTTCATTCACACTAATACATATCATCCTCATTCATCCCCTGAAGTAATACCTTACGGTGATTCCGAAAGCTAAACAAAAAAAAAGAGAGAGCCCATCTTTAGTATGACAAAATAAAACTTGTACTAGACTATAGGAAATGCAGATTTAAGATGCTTACATAATTAATATAATGTTCTATAGTGAATACAGCAACTCTTTTACTATTAAAAGTAGGGTAACAACAACAACATCTAAAATATAGTATTGTGCAAAATCTTTAAATATAATTATTGAAAAAATTCAATTTAAAACTAGCGCCATTGATTCATCTTCAGACACATAAAATGTTCCATATAGTAAAAATCTTCACAAGTTTGTGTTATTTATAATAAATAAGACTAATTAATTATACTTGTTTTATTTTTACTAAAACTGTTTAAACTCAAATGCAGCAGTCTGTGAAATGTTTTACCATTTATGATGTCAAAAATTAAAATTGTCTTACAAAAAGAAACCCCTTCAGTTATTTTGTAAAAGAAATCTGATCATGAGGTTTTAGATTGTTTTTCTATAATCTAATTAAATTTAAAATTATACTCACTCATGTCATCTAGATGTTGATTGTGTGATCTTAATCTGATCATCATTTTGACTTTTGAAATTAGCCTTTTCATCTTATTTTTTGTTCTACATTCATCACTTGTACAATTTTCTAAGCGTTACTTTAGTATGTTGTTCCAGCATTAAGTAGTTTAAATATCGCAATTTTCTGTAGCTGAAACAAACTTGAAACAATCTGGAGAAATATTAATATAAAAATAATAAAATAGATTAACAAGTTATTAATATTTTAATTCTTTTGGAATCCATTTTTCCTTTTGTATTCTTCATCACACCATATTTTTTCATCATTGAATAGTTAAAATATTACATCATCTATACCTGAAACACACTTAAATATTCTGAAACAAAATTAGTAAAAATATCAAGGCGATTGATAAAAATACAGTTTTGTGTACTTGAAATATACATACATAATAAATAAAAAGTACTTCAGAAAATTCCATTCAGGTTAACATGGCTTAACAACATGTACTTAATCTAATCTTAAATAAATAAAAAAACAATATTAAAATAATACCCTGCTTTATAATCGCGCCTACTGTGGACGGGGTATGGAACGCGAACGCGACTTAACATAATTAATTCTAACTTAAAATATATAATAAACCTGTAAAAAAACACAACACATATAACATAATTAAAAATCAATTACAACCTACTGAGGGGCCTACTGGGGAAACGCGATTTTTCCTTAATTATAACATGCAAATTTAGTGTAACATGCACATGTTTGTAAAACAAAACAAGAATATATAATTACCTGAAAAAGAAACTTAATTCTACTGGAAAAGGAGCACCAGTTACGAAGTAAGTAGTCCTCCCTTTAATCGTTATTATAAAACTAAATAGTTAAGCCACATTAACGCTGTTCACTCTTAACCTATGTAAGTAATCGTTGTCGTACCTGCAACAAAAGATAAAATAAACGATGTTAGTATTATATATGTACCGTTAGTAACAAAAATTTATTTATTCAGTAGCATTAAGAAAATACATACTATCTAATCGATAGCTATTCTATAGCGATGTTATAATTCAATTTTATTATTTAAAAGGGTGGAAAAGAGCTTGTGTATCTATTTATTTATTGATCTAAGAAAACAAGACCGTTTATCCAAAATACTTAATTAAAAGGAACATTGTTAATCGTTATAATAGAATTAATAGTTAAACTGTAACTTAACGGTTCAAGAAAGTAATTTTAATAAAAAGAAATAAAATAGTATTCTTTATCACGTCATTTTATCTTTATTATTTTGAATCGAACAGAATAGAATTTTTGTGTTTTAATATTTAATTATGTTTATTAACAACTTTTTATTCATTTTTTGATTAATAATAAATTAAAAGAAAATTTTTGATTACTAAAAGATTAATTAATTAATTTGGTTCTTTATATTCTGAGAACTTTTTTTTATAAATACTTTTAATAATAGCGATTAACGGTAGAGTATTTTTATAATTAAAAAAATGTAGCAAATTAATAAATGTTAAAAAATTTATTAAAAAGTAAAAATATTTAATTATTTATTTATATTGATGAAAATTATTAATTTAATAATACATTTACAATTATCAGTGGCAGCTTGTAACTAAAATTAGGTGGGGGTGCTGCTCCAGAAAATTTTTTTCTGGGCCTTTTCAAGGTAGGGTTAAAGTTTTCTGTAAAATAAAAAAAACAATGAATCATAGAATAGCTGAAAGCAGGATAATAACCTAATTCTACATTTTATCGCATTCAAGAATATGATTTGTGCGCTTAAAAACCGTATTCTGTTGAACCGAATAAATAATAGAATGTGAAAACAGATAATATTTTTTAGCATCATTAGATAATAATTTAATAAAGTATCCGCTTAAAAAGATTATGGTCCAACGGTGCTTAATTTTAATTTCTAGGTTCACAGAAACAAATACATAATTAGGTTTTACTAACTACCTTCTTTTTCACCTTTCCAGTGTGTTTTTGGACAGATTTGGCAATCAAAGAGCCCTTGCTTTCCGCCATCTTCTGATCGCTACAGAAAAAACAGCTAAACCGCTTTCATATTCCTTCCTCTGACTAAACAAGAAAAGGGAACATGCAATGTTCCATACACACGTGGAGTAAAAAAAAAACTACCTTCCACCAGACGCCAGGGTCAACAATGCTGTGGCCGCAACAATGCTCTCTCTTCCTCACAGCCTTGTGTGCAGCTTCCTATCTGTGCATGCGCACAACAGCCAAAACTATGCTGCTGGAACTGTGAAGCGCACAGTTCCGTACAAAGATTTTTGTATTTTTTTCATTAACTGTGGGTGGGGGATGGCTACTGACATTAAGGTTAGGATTATATATTGTACAAGTATAAAGAAGGAATTAAAGAAAAAGGGACATTATGTTAAATGTTATTAATAATATCAAGTGAAAATAGGGGATGCTGTGGTTCCACAGTGCCTATACCAAGCAGCCACTGATGTATATTATAATATATTAATATTAACCTTTTTGTTTTGCTTAAAAAAGTATTTTCAATACGTAAATTAAACGCTTTAAAAACTTGTACACAACATCACATTCATTAGTATACGTTGGATTACATAAGAATGAAAAAATCTATCGATTATACTAACAGTAACAACACCACACCTGTTATCTAAACTGTACATTATAATGCTTAAATATTTAGAATGATTGTTAAATAGATAACATAAGGTTTTTTTTAATTCCATATTAAAAATATTTACATAATGTTACAAAAATTTATAAAACTTATTTAAATATTATAGTTCAATTTTATAAGAAAAAGAAAAATCATAAAAATTTACCTGATGTGGCAAATATTAATCGATATGATGATAATCATGACTTTCAGTACTAATCAAGTTCATATTACGTATAAAATATTTAAAGGGTAAGTCAGTTTTATTGAATTAAATCTCTGTAGAAATTGAAATATTTTGATTCTTTTACTTAATTTATTTATACATTTGTTATAATAATTTGATGAATAAGATACAAAGATATAAAATATAATTATTTTAAAAATGATAAAACTTCTCTTACAAAAAATAAAAATTACGGTTAACTGACATTCTATAATATTTCTCAGCCTGTCCCCTCCCCCCAAATTATAATAGTAGTGTAACTTACCTTAATTTTATTGCCCTGTGGTGGTAGAGGCCTTCAATTGCAGCCCACGATAACAACCAGGTTGATTCGTCTTCTTTCTTCTGATTCCTCAAACACGATCGACCAGCGCTTTTATGAATCATCCGGATATCAAGGTACAGACTTGTAGGTATCCGCCGGTATAGACTTGGCACCGGTGGATACGAAGCTGAAGAACTGCAAAGAAGGCCACTGTACCGCCGAACTGGATAATGATGCCTTCTTAAAACTAAAAGTTCAAATCAGGGTTTGCTGTTTTTTTACGATCATAGGCGATAATCCATTTTCATGAAACAACATGAAAATAATTAGAGGTATAAAAACATAGATTTATTCCAAACGTATTAAAATAATTCAAGTTGAAATTATTTCATACCCGTAATAATCGTATTTAAAAATAAGAAAAAATTATAAAAGATTTTATTATACGCTTTAAATAAATATCTGATTTACAGATTTAATTCACCGATTTTGAGCTTGCCCTGATTCAAACAAAACACATAATAAAAACAAAATAATATTGCAGAAGTATGTAGATGATGACTGAAGATCGCTGAAAGGATAAGGGCCAGGGTGGACTATACACCCCCCCTTAATGAAAAAGTATATAGTAAAAGTTAAAAAGAAATTAAATGATTTTCATTAATTACACTAATTCTAAAATTATTTTCTAGCTACCAATTAAATAAACTAATCTGAAAAATCTAAATTAAAAAAAAAAAAGCTTTAAAAGAGCAAACTTTATAATTAATTTTACTGTTAAATTTTAATTCGCTTAATAAAATCAGAGTAATATAACTAATAATGAGTTTTTATTAAAATTAAAATAAAAATGTTAAATGTAAATGAACTTCTAGTGAAAAGAAAAATTAAATGAACAGTCTAAATAATAAAAAAATTATAATTTTGAAAAAAAAAGAGTATTCCCCTCAGGTGGATAATCGGGAGGACTGATGCTGTTGATGCTGAAGCGATGAACTGAAGAAAATGTAGACTGTAGCTCGCTGGATGGGGTAAAGGGCCAAGGTGGAGTATCCCCCCTTTATTGAATAATAATAACAATAAGTTTAATTATTTTAAAAAATGTAATTGTTGTTAAATAAAAATTAATTATTAATCTATGTTCAAAAATCATTCTTTAAACAAATAAAAAATTACATCCCCTTAATCGAAATAAATTCCTCACATAATAAAATTAGGTTATTTCTTTAAAAAAATATAAAATAAAAGAACAATTTAAAATTGTGCATTTAAAAATATTTTTAACTTAAAACAAATATAAAAAAAAACTTTATTAAAGCAGTTATGTACTTTCATTAAAAATCAAAATTTATAAATACTATTAAAACTAGAAAATAAATAAAATTTAAAGAAAAATTATTTTAATATAAAAAGTACAATTTTGAAAAAAATGAGATGTTTCTTTTGGGTGGATAACAGGGTGGACTGCTGCTGATGGAACTGCTGTAGTCGGACCTGTAAAGAAACAGCACAAAAATATATATGGGTGTTAACATTAGTAACACCCATCTTATACCATTCGCGTATCCACATTTACGGTATATGCGTAACCCCGTATCGAAGAAAACGGCCGGTGTCCGACGCGGTTGAACGCGTACGCGTCGCGCACTCACTTATTGAAATATTACAACATATTTATGCTTCTTACATATCAGCTGAAGAAATTAATTATATGCAGAATATGTATAGCAATATCTGTAAGACCATAATTGTGTAATATTTCCTACAGATATATACATTTATATTCTGTAATCAGAGCGAATTTGTGTTTGCTGATATGTACTATTCCCTGCAAAGGCAGGAAACATTCAGTTATCCATTGACATTGTACAGTATACACCGCAAAGCAGAGCACAGATAATGGTACCTGATAGATGTTACGTACTCAAGTCTCAAGTACCAAACATTTATGCTGGTTACTGTTAATTCAACATTGAATTGTAATCTTATTACTATTCACCCTAACTTGAACATAAGACCAGAACAATATTATCATTTAAGTGGCTTTTACACTGAAAAATGCCGAGTTATAATGAAGTTAATTAAATTTAATGCACATGTATTTATAAAATTCATTACAATAAAGAGTAGTAGATATTATAATTGTCACAAGTTATATTCTTACGAGTGCCATATTTTCATAGTATATTACACAGAGAGTTCTTAATCAAAAATAAATTTATGATTTTATGGTTTCAACATTTCCAGTCATTCTAGAAGCTTTCACATACTGCTTCATGCTTTGCCACCCAAACCGTTTCAACCTTGTCCTCAAATAACAATCTCTACAATATGTTGTAAGAACAACTGAATTTTTATCGGAATATAATTTATCTATATAATCTAGAATAAGAACACAAATACTTTAAAAATGGAAGAATATTCTCTTCTGAAAATTACTAGGCGAGTAAAGATACAGGGCAATGTAATGTTTCACAAACGGTTAGTTTACTGGGTTAGAACGGTTGTAACTCTATGTTATTATTTAAATATCTAGAAAAAACATAAAACCCATACAATCTGTGATAAGAGGGAACAGTAAAATGATAATGTAGTAATAAAGTGACATGAAAAAAAAAGATTTAAAAAAATTATAAAATTTTACTGAATTTACACTCAGAATAATAAAGAAATCGACGTGATGTAAACAGGATAAACATTTTTGAAAAATATGTTCCTAAAGATTTGGAATCGATCGATTCCAGAACATAAATACATTAAATTGACCGTTAAAAAAGAATAAAAGGTAAAAATTTTGAGCTACAACAATAGGCTGAAGGTGATTCACAGTGAAAAGTAACATAAATTAAAGCACAATTTAATTATGAAGACGAAAAACAAAGTTTATTAACAGTAGCAAAAACGTTTTTATAATAATATCAATAGAAATAATTTATTCACCTCATCAGAATAGAATTGAACAAAAGAATATTCTTGCATTGGGGGTTGATAATACCATAAATACTGAAATATACTGGTAGGTTAAACTAGTGAACGTTATATTTGAAAGAATTACTGGCCTATACGATATAACAACTTCAATAATAGGATCTGGGTCAAAATAGATTCAAATATCATTAATTATTCTGAAACAAATACAACCGTTTAATTTGTACAATTATAAGTAATAGAATCATAATAAGAGAAGTTCATGGGAAAATTCTCAGAAGAATGTAAAATTAAAAATAGGAATAAAGCAAAGGGGTAGTTTATCGCTAATTCTTTTTAACCGTGTCTTAGAAAAATTAAGAGAACGGGAGAAAAAGATGAAAAAAATTGGTACACACCGTGAAATAAAACCGGTTGGAAGTTGAAAGTTCTTTGAATCAATTGCCAAAACTTTCCTAATGACACTGCAATTTTCTCAAAAAATCTCACACAGTAGGAGAACAAGTAAACGGTATAAAAGAAATCGCAGATAAAGTAGGGTTCAAAATTTCCTTCAATAAAGCATTACTGATAACCAATAACAAAAATTCAATTCAAAATGTGGAAAAATAAACAAAGTTAATAAATTTAAATATCTCTGAGAAATAATCCAAGTTAACGGTTTATATAAAGATGTCAGTCTGTTAAGAACAAGATGATGTTCTTGCATTTTATCTTTATTAAAGGATTCTACTGTGAGCAACTTAAAAAAAGAAAAAATATGATCCAAATAAGGGAAAAAAGAAAACGCCCCTCAAACTGTTTCTCATATAATTAATAACTAATTATCTTAACCTCAAACAATCAGATTTTAGTTAATTCTTTGAATACTTTGTCGATCGACAAATAAATTAACCAACAGTTAAGCTTAAACTTAATGACCTAAATTTAAATATATTATGGCAACATAAGTTTATACTATATGTATAGTATATATTATAGCAACATATATAATATACATAAAAATCGACCACCAGTTAGTTTGCTTATAAACTACCCAAATTAATTGCTAATGGTTAACAGTCAGTAAGTTAGTATATGATTAGTAGTTAAGACACAGATTTTTATAAACTACCCAAATTAATTGTTAATGGTTAATAGTTAAAAGTTAGTGTATATGATTACTAGTTAAGACAGGAGATAGTTAAGACACAGATTTTTTTATGTATATATTAATGTCACCAAAATTAAACAAAGTAAAACTTTTTTAAACATCAACAGAGAAAATATCAATCGGCAACTTTTCTCCAAAGAAATTAAAAATTTAATCTGATTGAGGGGTTAAAATTATAATTATTATTACTGTTACGTGTATGTTTTTATATAAACTATAATTTTAACTTATCCCTTTGTTTGTTATTATTATTATTGCATGGCCAAGTAAAGTAAAAGTTCTTTTTGTTTTTCACGAATGTCCTGATTCTTTTAGTAATCGTTTCATGTTTTATTGTACAATTTATATGTACTTATAAACCCTTCCTGCAAGTTAAAATTTTACAAATTTTAAGTAATTTTTACATATTGGTTAATATTTTTATTTTATTTTTCCACAATTAAATATTAATTGCCTTCTATTTGTAATTTTGGTTTGAATCAACATTCTCAGAGTATATAATCGACTATATACAAATAAACAAATTAAAAATACGAAGAAATTTAGGTACTCGGGTGAAGTTAACAGACCAAAAGAAATGGACAAGGGAACAAACATTGTCAGTACCAGTAAATTCTAACATCCTATGGCCTACCGAAGAACATATACAATATGAAACATATTACAAGGACGGGCAAGATCAGTTACTATACAACGGTAATCCAAACAGGAATTTTATATGGAGCCAAACGCATAGCTCTGAACAAAGGGGAATAGGTAAATTGGAACCTGCTGAAAGACTGATACAAGGAAAATCCTGGGGCCCACAAAAACTAACGACGGTTGGAAATTAAGGAAAAACGAGAAACTTTACTGGGAAATAAATGCATAAGCACCACATTAAGTTAAGACTGGCATTTTACAGACATCTGTCACGAATGAATATAAACAGGCTTACGAATAGAATTTTTGACAAGTGTAATGGTGAAAAAATGAGTATTAAGTGGTTCAAGCAAATTAAAGGGGACCTAAGGATAGCAAACATAAATGTGACGGATTTAAAGTACAGAAGGTTGCTTACAAAAAAAATCTTAGAATTGAATGGGATCCAGAAGGAGAAGAAAGAATACGGTAATCGAAAGCGGTCAAAAGAAAGAATTTGGACAGTGAAAGAATGAAGGAGTATTGGAGGGCTAAAAAACTAGCCGGTTAACTAATTTTTGTGATTCTACAGTGACCGGTGTTGAAAAAAATTGTTTAAAGATTTTATGAGAGGTGATGGTTAAAGTTGATTTGTATCATGTGACTTGCAATCGGTTTCTGTTTCAACTTTCTAGAAATATGGAACCGCATGAAAATTAAACATAAATAATTAATTAATTATTTAAAATGAGAAATAATTCATTTCATAATGATTAAGATCTCTTGTGATAAATGAATGAATATATCTGTTGATAATTAACATATGTAACAATAAAGCTGTGTAAAATTTTTTAACAGTTTTTTGAAAAAAAGTATATTATTTTCAGTCAAACAGTGGGTTTGAGGGGTTGAAATTGAATTTTCTTTACGTTTTGAGGTACGAGAAGTACTAAAATATCATTCACTTAAAATTTAAGTTCCTTATATACATTAGCGTACATCATTTTCATTGAAACTTAGATATGCTGTAGTAGTGTAACTGAAGTTGTGCGTGTGAAAATTTGATGAAGACCGGTTGAGTTATCGAACTTATGTAGTGCATTGTACTGTGAAAATCAGTGCATTTCAGACTGCGAAATAGCGAAGGTCTCATAAATGAAAAGTTTGTCAAAACTGTGCGAGAATTCATTCTAATTACAGAAGTTTATTGTTTGAAATGTTTGGAGATGTTGTGTATGTGTAAGTATGATTTTTTTTTGTTAAGATTGCTAGATATCACAATCAGATTTTAATTAACTGAAAATTACTTTTAAAAATCATGAAAAAATTATAGAAGTATAGATTAAATAGTAAGGTCACTTTTGTGTATGTAAAAAGCCTTACAACTTATTTATGTCCTATTTGAATTCCATATTACTAAAATAATATTAGATGAAAAATAATCTGTAAACATGTACAAAAGAATACGTGTAAAACACTACCGATGGTAAATAAATGTAATATTACTGCTAATAACAACTGAATTCATTTTGTTATCTAGGATCTACAAGTGATCTTAGAACTAATGAAAGCATAATATTACTGCCAACTTATAGCATAGTATTCTACTGGTCTTATTCCATCATTCTAATAAACATTATCTAATTTAAAAATTTTAATTAAAACAGTTACTTAAAAAATTCCAGTAATAACTGGTTTTAATTTTAAACCGATGCATTTTTGATTAAATTCATTGAATAATTACATTTTTTCTTTTTTTTGTTTCTTGAGGAAATGAACTAGCCATTACCCCAAAAATGTCTTAAGCTATAGATGCAAATTAAAATTTAAAGCAGCAGTTTATTCACAACAGCCTTGATATGAAAGCCGTCTATGTAAACTGGTGCATTACCTCAACTGAAATAGTCAGTATATGCAATAATCCTTGGTGCATTTTTTTTTATTAATTATTTCAACAATAATTAATTTTTCTGCATACACCTTTTTTTCAGTATATGTCATAATCCCTAATGCTGCATGCACTTTTCTATTAATTATTTAAACAATAATTAATCTTTCTGCATATACCTTTTTTTCAGTATATGTCATAATCCCTAATGCTGCATGCACTTCTCTATTAATTATTTAAACAATAATTAATCTTTCTGCATATACCTTTGTTTTCAGTATATGTCATAATCCCTAATGCATGCACTTTTCTATTAATTATTTAAACAATAATTAATCTTTCTGCATATACCTTTTTTTTTTCAGTATATGTCATAATCCCTAATGCTGCATGCACTTTTCTATTAATTATTTAAACAATAATTAATCTTTCTGCATATACCTTTGTTTTCAGTATATGTCATAATCCCTAATGCATGCACTTTCTATTAATTATTTAAACAATAATTAATCTTTCTGCATATACCTTTTTTTTCAGTATATGCCATAATCCCTAATATGCACTTTTCTATTAATTATTTAATAATAATTAATCTTTCTGCATATACCTTTGTTTTCAGTATATGCCACAAACCCTAATGCATGCACTTTTCTATTAATTATTTAAACAATAATTAATCTTTCTGCATATACCTTTTTTTGTAGTATATGTAACAATCTTTGGCGTACACATTTTTTATTATAAATAATTTAATTAATAAATTGATAAACATTTTACCAATAAATTAATAGATTGTAGAACTATTTTTCAATAAACTGCATTGCATAATCTTCACCTAATTTAGGCTGTAGCAAATTTCAACTGATTGCATCATCTTTTTTTTAAATTGTAGGAATTCATTTTATTTTTAAAAATATAAATCACGGTATGTAGAGCAAACAGCAGTAATTGAACAAATAAAAAATTATTAGAATTTGCAATTTATAAAAAACCAAAATGTTGCCATGAAAGCATGGACAAAAGACTACAGACTTGAAACAATTTTTTATTAAAAAAAATATATCTAATTTAAAAAAAGAAAAAAATCATATTAACATATAAATGTCATAGCAATAAATATTATATTAAATACAATTTAAATGATTTATCTATTTCATAAAAATCAATTTTCTAATTTTTTAACATTACAAAGTCTAAAGCACGTGGCTTTATAATAAATCAGTAACCAGTCAAAATTGAATATTAATTTATATAATGAATTTAAATACTTAACAACTATTATTCCTCGCATAAATATGCTGCTTTTCAATAAGTTTACCCTAATTTTACCTTAAATCCAGGAAAATAACTTTTTAAGCTAATATCAAACGACGTGTTTTCCGTTCTGTTATACGACGTTAAATGCACATGTTTTAACAGGTTTGTGGGTTCTACAAAAGATTTGAGTCTGGTAATAATCATCCGCGGTCATCTGTCTTTGTTTATTAGATTATTTTAAAAAAATATGTTTATAACTTTTAAATAAATAATATTTGTAAATAAAACTAAATAATATATATTAATTAATGTCTTAATTACAATCAGTTAATAGTTAAAATTATTTACTTCTTTATACAATTAGGTACTATTTTAAATACAGATCTCTTTATTTAAATTTAAGTTGGCAAAATGAGAGACCGTTGTTTTTGTTATCGGTTTTACTTAACGTGTATAATTATGTGTAACATGATTTTTTTTTACAATAGAAAATTTATTAAATAAAGTTACAAATATAAATAACAAACAACATTAAATAAAAATATTTTCAAAATATACATCTTTAGAAGAAATCCCGTAATCGGTTTAGTCTGATAACCTCATATGCTTCGTGATAATCAAATCATATGTTTCGCGATTTCTAATTTACTTAAACCGTTTTGTCTACCTAACCTACACAAGATAGGTAAATTTACTTATATGAAAAACTGTGTTCATAAAGGTATTAAATTCTTATTGTGTTATTTTAAATTAATTAGTTATAGTTAAGCTTAAGTATATCAAAAATTAATTAGATTACAAATAATCTTTTTAGTTTTAATGTAGTGAGGTTATATTACTTTTTTCTTCACTTGTGTGTAACTACTCGTGACAGTGTTAAAAAAACTGCTGAAAAATTGATTTTATCGTGCGGTTGATACACACAACCAAAAAATTACGGAATCAGAGATTTATAGGGGGGTAAAAATTAATCCACTTTCATGGAATGAATACAGTATGTGGTTTCCAATATGACATTATTTTAGAAACGTCTTTCATTGAAACTGTTCCGAAATCGACGATTTTTTTTTAATCGATTATCGTAGATTTTTATATTAAAAAAATATCGTTACATCGTGTCCTCTTAACCTTCATTATATATGTTACCGCCCTCAGTAAAAATTTAAATTACTATTTTTTGAATTTATTTGTAAAGTTATTTTGTAATTTTGATCTGTAATACAAGATGTTTCTGTATTTTAGGTTAATAATATGCAACCTAATCTATTTGTCGGCCTCCGTGGCGCGAGTGGTAGCGTCTCGGCCTTTCATCCGGAGGTCCCAGCTTCGAACCCGGTCAGGCATGGCATTTTCACACGTGCTACAAATTGTTCATCTCATCCTTTGAAGCGATAACTTAACTGTGGACCCGAAGGTAAAAAAAAATAATCTATTTACACGTTTCATTAGTATGTAACCTCTGATGTCATTTTTTATACATTTAGCTTCAATTATTGTAATATACGTATAAAATAAAACAGATTGTTAAATTACGGGTTAATATTAATTTTGTTATAGGAAACAGTGTGAAAATAATAATTGCGAGAAGATAGTACTGTCGGATAAAACGTTATGGGTTCGATTTCGGGTTACGATTGACATTATATTATCATAATTCATAACGTGAAAAAAGCAATTTAAAAAAAATGCGCGTGATAGTGAGCGGTTAACTCGCGTGGTGCGAGTGATAGCGTCTCGGCCTTTCATCCAGAGGTCGCGAGTTCGAATCCCGGTCAGGCGTGATATTTTCTCACGCTATAAAATTGCTATTTCATCTCATTCTGTGAAGCGATACATAACGGTGTGCCCGGAGGAAAAGAAAATAATAATGCGGATATTCTGGATGTTGTCATTGCGAGTAAAATAAATTTTAAAAAACCGATTATAAATGTTCGTTTAATTCATGTCGGATAACTTTATAAATCATCGTACATCGACGGAACTGCTTGCCGACGCGCTGTCTACAATTTACTTTGCTATGTGAGTCACCCTCTCCAATCGCCGCCAGACCAGTCCTTGATCAAGGTTAAACTACTAGCGCTGTGCGGAACACCCGTTTGTGTAAAGTACATTTTAACAAAAATAATAATTAACGAATAAATACGCGTACTTACAAGATAAATACGTAAAAGATACTTTTTTATGGGATATAATTTATTTCAATATATTGAAATAAGAAAATAAATTTAATTATAAATATAATTAACAAACTTAATCTACGCTCGCTTCGCTCGCTAGTCAAGGTTAGCGAGTGTAGGTTAAGTTTGGTTAAATTACATTGTTTCAGTTTTCCCTAAACTTTTCTCTCCTTTCTTTGGTCCAGTCATCGTGTTTCATTTTCTGTTTCTTTGGAAATGTAGATTCAATCTGCTAGTTTTCTGAAAGAATTCATCAAAAATTATTTCTTTGGAAATATTTAATAATTCGAGTTCTTCAATTGAGAATTTCAATCGATTCTCATCGAGAACTTGCTTATTTGATTTTCTTTTTTCAAAAAAAAGTTACATATTTGTTTTATTAATTTAGTTTCATCCATTGAGTTTTCGCAGTAGAGTTTTCTTAAAATAATTTTTTCGACAATTACTAGATTTTCCTAGAAGTTCTGTATTTTTTTTTGCAGAAACTAGTTTTTTAGATTTTTACGTTATTTATTCTCAAATTATCTATGGTGGAAATATATCTTTTAAAACTCAGCTCTATCAAACCAGCTGATATTTTTAATTTAAAATTTTCAATTTTTATCTTCAGCAAATAACTGTTTTTTATTGGCTTTTAAAATTAACTCGGGTACTACTTTAATCTAAAAGAAAAAATCAGATTTTTAGATTTTCTCATGTTTTACAACCAGACATAAAGTGTCAATCGCTTCTGAAAACAGTAACAATTCTCAAAAATACTTTCTTTTTTTAAATCAAAAATATCCCATGTAAGTATATTCCAACTAGTAGTATTTCAATTACAATAAATAGAATTCAATTGAGAATTAGACAAATTTAAGTGAAACTTATGAAAAATCTATATTTTTGTTTTCCTTTTGAAAACTCATATTTTATTTTTGGTTAATTGAAACCCAACCGCTAAAGAACATCAATATCCACGATCTAGTACAAATACATATAAAAATAACTGGCTTTACTAGGACTTGACCGCTGGAACTCTCGAATTCTAAATCAACTGATTTGGGAAGACGCGTTCTCCACCAAACAACAAAATAATTATCGTGTTATATTTTCATTAGTTTCATTCATACTGTACAATCTACAGTAATAGTAGCATTATATTATGAACTTTGTAGACTTAACAAAGTAAATTGTTATACTGGACGAGACATAAAATAAAAACACAAATATCAGAATTGATAATTATTAATTTTATTATAATAATCAAACAAAATGTTAATATTTTATCAAATACAATCGTAATACATTACAGTACTGAAAAAGTTCAAAGGAATAACATAAACAGTAGTAAATATAATAAAATATTAAAATGGAAATAATTACAATAAAAAATTGAAACTAAATGTAAACCAGCCTAAATGTACTTACGGTAGATTTCATCAATACAAGGAGTTAAATTAAGAGCCGGTTGCGAAGGACACAATGGACAATAATATTGGGATTCTTTTTTGTTGCATGCGCACTCGAAATTCATCGGTTTCCATTTGCTGTGAAATATGAATTGGGGTCTTGCCAATGCCTCTATAAACTGCTAGTTCCAGCCTTATTTTCTATCGGTTAATACAGATTAATTTTTAATAAGAAGTCAGTAATGATGTTCTTACACTTTATTTCACCTCATCTATCCCACAGCTGATACAATTTTTAATAAAAAAAAAACTAACACAATTGACTAGAAAAATGCTGTAAGAGTCCATTGAACATTAAAAACATGAATTGTAGCGGTTATAATATTTGTAATCCATTGTACACCGAATAAGTATGAAAGACTGATTAACCGGTCAAGCAGACAAATGTAACTTTTACTAAGAAACATACCCGAGTCCAGATTAAATATGGAGAGGGAGAAATTATACATACTTGTATATTACAACAATTATAACTTCAATAAAGAAATGTAAATTTGATCGGCTGATAAAAGGTAATGGCATCCAGGAAAGATGATAAAGACGATTATTCCCTTAATACCAATGTCGGTGATAGAAGGGATGAAGATTTAATTTGCAAAACCTTCATTCATTTCCTTTAAATTTACAGTTATTAGTAGTTTGGCTAAAAACTTTAATTCTTTGATTAAATTTTTTTTGTTGAAACTTTTTCAGAATTTCGAATGTAATCTCAGAGCCATTCCAAATAGGTTATTTAGTGAAAAAACATTGCTCTACATAATTTGTATATCTTTTCTTAAGTTTTATAGACAGTGTGATAAAATTGTATCGAAAAAAGTTGTTTACCGGTGGAAAGTATAGTTTACAAATCCCAAAGCTAACCTACTTGTAAAAAATCTTAACTGCAACCTTATGAAAAAAAAAGGTGAAGATAAATCTAAATAAAAACTATATCCTTACTTCCATTAAACCTAAGGCATTTAAGATGTAATTAGTCCTGATATATTAGATGGAATGGAAAGAGAGATAAATAAAAGAACTCAAAGCTTAGCCTACTTGTCAAAAATCTGAAATTTAACCTTAGCTGCAAAAATAAAGGTGAAAATAAACCTAAATAAAAAACTTTATCCTTGCTTCAGTAGAACCTTACATATTGAGAATGAAACAGATCTAATCGGGCCTGATATTAGACAGAATGAAAAGAGAGATAAATAAAAGAATAATGCCAGAAACAAGTTATAATGAAACAAGTCCTCTGAATAAGAGAATTCTATGTTGAAAGAAGAGTCGATTAATTTGAGATCCACATGTATTTCAGTGGTGTTTTTCTAAAGTGAAACCTTGACATTGAGTTCAACAGATTGCAAGCTCAAGAGATGTGACAGCAGAATAATGATTAGTTAAGACTAGGGAGGACGGCATACAGAATCTTAATACAGAGTGTTAACAATAATTACCGTATTCAAAAATTGAAAGAATCAGAACGACTAAAATTACTCAAACATCTTTTATAAATGATTAAGCAAAGATACTTCAACCGATAACATGATTGATTAGTAATGCTATCAGTTTTATTTCTAAAAATTATATTAAAATTAATGTTAACTTGAAATACAGACTAAGTTAGTCTAACATTTTTTTCTCAGCCATTTGAAAAAATTTCATTCTTACTAATCTATATTAAAAATGACAGATTAATAAAGCTCAGGCGACTGAATATGAAATGACATTCCAATCAATAAGGTGTTGCATTGAAGTAGGTGAATCTAAATTATCATTTCTGTATTTTATTTTTAAAAAACATAAAATTTTTTTTTGAATTCAGTAATTTCATACGTTAACTAATAAAATTCATTGAAGAAATGCCTTTTTGTTTTATTTTTGTAGTGGATAGTCACATCTTCATATTCATAATTAAATATACATAACCATGAAAAGCAATAAAATTTAATGAAGGAAAAAAATTCATTTTTTTCTGTAATGTTCTTTCTTATTCCTGTTTAGGCATTACTTCAGAGGGTGATATGTGTGTTTAAGCGAAGTGTAATCTTGTACAGTTTCAGTTCAACCATTCCTTAGATGTGCGGCTTGAAATCCAACCACCAAAGAACACCAGTATCCATGATCTAGTTAGTATTCAAATATATACAAAAGTAACTGCCTTTACTAGGATTTGAACGCTGGAACTCTCTAAATCAACTTCAACTAAATCTAAATCAACTTATTTGGGAAGATGTGTTCACCACTAGACCAACCTGGTGGGTTTTCTGTAATGTTAGTTTAATTTGAAATTATGTAGTGTTACATATGAAGTTGTAATTGACCGATTGCATGCATCAACGTGTTTATCTCGGTATATAAAAATGTTTAATTTTACGTAAGAATATATATACATAAAAATAGAGGTACTTTTGCGGTGATCACATTTAATATGAATACAAACATAACCTCACAAATTGGTGAGTTTAAAAGAGCGAAATTCTTGGTTCATATTTCTAGGTAGTATTTTTTTTAAATGCTAGGAATACGATGTTAAAAATAAAAATTCAACAGTTTTTTCTAAAGTATACATTTTCCATATTTATACATGTATTTTCTTTTAATTTAACAATATTTTTGTACGGCAGGTATTTTAATTTAAATAAAGTAAAATTTTCAGAATTTGTTTCATTAATTTAAATATAAAAGAAATCAGTAAATCCTTAATACGCTAATCTGTAACTTACCGATTCTTTTATTACACAAATCTTTTTTGCATAAATTTTTTTCCCAGGCCCGCAGGAACTGAGGGAAAATAAATGTAGACTTATATTTCAGGAAACAACAAGAAAATGGAGAGGAGGAATTCTGGCTGACCCGTAGTTAAAAATAAAGGAAAAACTTAAACAATATTTAGGACATTGTTTGTAGAATACTGAATCTGTATTCTAATACTGGAAAAATCAATATTCTAGTATCGAGTTGGGATTCTAAGTACAAATATTAAAATGTGAGATCTGCTAATTAGCTTTGTGAATGTAGAACTATTAAGACTTGGCTTGTCTTTTGGTCTCTACTCGACTAGAGGAATCCTACACGTGTAAATTATTCTTTTATAAAATGGCAAAAAAAAAGCGATTACATTTTTCTGGGACCCAAATTATTGTATTACTATTATTTTAAGGTCGATATACAAGAAATTAAAACACAGACTTTGCACATAAAAATTAAAGATTCAGTTGCTACTGATGGAATTCCTTTCTCAATACTTAGTCATAAACAACAAATTTAATCGATACATTTTTCATTAGTAGAAGATTTATCAGTAACCTCAAAATCTCTTATTATTTTGTAAAAGAAACTAACAGTATTTAATTTACAAAATTAAAGATTAATTTTTCTGGAAAAAAGGACCGGTAATAGATTCACAAATTCTTGAAATACATGTATCGATAATAATCAGCGCGGTTGAAATTCTATTGAGTTTCAACTGTTGAAAACTACTGAAATAACTATTTCCCAGCTTAATGTTTTTTAAATAACAGAAAAAATGCTTAGCCTTGATTTTTTTTTTGTATTTCGAAACATCTTCTCTTTCTTTGGCACAATTTCACACAACCACCATTCTTTGGCCTCTGACATGTAACTGTGAATCTGTGTTTCATGTACTGTAATAGAACGTTGAAGAAACTCAGGGGAACTATATTTAAATAAATTTATAATAGCCTTGAGAAGTTTACGGTCAGCTGTGCAGCACCCATAGAGCAGAAAGTTTTTCACACCTAAAATGTTTATAGGTGTAGTGGACACATCTATTGAAATGTTTGCGATGTCAACTAGCTCATGTGCATAATTGTAGCGGACACCGTCGTGAGTCAGTGATCATTTAATACAACATTGTGGATTATTTGAAGATTTCGTCAGTCTTAGCAAGTTTTGGATGCGCTGAGCTTTTATCATCTTAAATTGATCTACAACCACATTTAAATTCAGCAGCTCACTTTTTTAATTGAAAAAATTGAAAAGTAAGAATTCTTTAAGTGAATTTAATACTTTTTTTTTATGTCTGTCGGAGTTATCCTTTTTAACACAAGTAATAACAGTTCAAATTTAATAAATTTTATCCATATTCCAAAAAAATATCAATCTTGTTTGTTTTATTCTAGTGCTATACAACTGTGAAAAAAACGTATGCATCTGATATTTCATAGCATACCATATAAAGAATCATACTTGACAAATAGTAATTTGGTCATACTTGCACCACATCTGTGTTGGGTTCAGAACTTTCTGAACAGCCCAGGTAAAGGATATATATATAAATAAATATTATATATATATATATATATATATATATATCCATCTTATACATTTCAAAGAGGTATATATTTATTTATATGCAGGGTAGTGCTCTCACTGATTTAAACCTTTCTCCCATTCCTACACCTAGATTTTTTGTTTGTTTGTTTTGCGTAAGAGGAGGGGAAAGCTCTACCAGCCCCGCCGCTTGCCCGTACAAGACGGCAGTTTCAGGCTCGCACCGACTAAAACCCCTCCCCCCCTTACTTAACTTAAATTATAATTTACCGAACTTGACCTATAACTAAAATTATATTTTAACGAACTTGACCTAAACACTAGCGGCTTTAAATCCTAACCTAAGGGAGTGAGGTTAGCATGTAACCTAATCCCCCTAAACTAACAGCCCCGCACTGCCGTCAGTGAGGGCCTGACGGCGGCTGGCAGAGCATTCCTCGCCGCTACGGAAACCAAAAAAAATAAAATACAAAAAATTCACTAATGAATGTTTTCAATCCATGTTTGTTTTTGGATAAAATATTTCATTTTGGGTAAATGTTTTTCTTTAAATTTATGTGTAGGAAAACACTCCCCATGTAATCCTTTACTGCACCTTGTACAGACAGTTCTTGATTTTCTTTTTAAAGAAGACAACCACAACAAAAATAAACTTAATGCAATAAAACTGGTGGATTACATGAATTCACAGCTTTGAAATAAATTAGTATAAGAAGCTAACAGGCAAGTTACTTTTTACCTTATATATAATCAGATACCCTTTGAACAGAATTAACTACCAAACTACCATTTGTTGTTGAATATGAATTATTTCAGTAAAACATTTTTTAATCATTTTGATGAAAAATATGATTTACTTATCTACTTAAAAGTACATAAGTAACGAGAACAAGTTACTTACTAACGAGTTGAACAAAACTAAATAAGTAATTCTTAAAAACAAAATTTAATAATACTGTACATCAAATAATACACTAACTTTATATAAACATTTAAAAAAATTATACAAACACATCATCTAAATTTTATATTGTGTACCATTAGTAAATCTTAGAAGTTATATAAATATAAACTATTATGAAGATAATTTTATAGAAATTTCTTCTTTATGAACAGTAACGTGTTTTTCTAATCTATCTTTTCTATTAAAATACTTTTGACAAAAATCACACGTACGTAAATTTCTACTGTCCATTATGAATAGAAAGATGTGACTTACTTCGGATGACAACTCTGGTTAAAAGACAATTGACAAAAATTACACGAGGATTTTTTCTCACCACTGTGAATGGAAAGTATTTTTCTCCCCAGAATGAATTATAAGATGTTTCGTCAAATTGCTACTGTTATTAAGAGTCTTTAAACAAATATTACACGTAAATTTCTTCTCGCCTATGAATTATAAGGTGTTTCTTCAAATTACCGTTATTATTAAAAGTTTTTCACAAGTGTTACATTTAAATCTTTTTTCACTGATATGAACAGAAAAATGCTGTTTAAATCACCGCTTCGATAAAATGAATTTTGACATAATGTACGATGGTAATTTTTTTCCCGACATGAATATTATTGTGATGCATCAGATTATATTTTGACTTGAATGTTTTTTCACAATGATTACACGTATATTTCTTAGCGTCATTAATATTTTGTTTGTTACACTCCACTAATCTATCGCTTACATCATTGTTATTAATTTTTATATCGTGTTCAAATTCTAATGTTTTATTGTTATTAAATCCATCATTACTAACACTGTCGATTTCATTGAATATTTTACGTAGGCAATTACGTAAAACATTATCTTTATGTTTCTTGAGAATCATATGTTTCGTATTCTGAATATTATCCTCAATATTTTCTAAAACTGAATCGTCAATTGTTTCATCAGTAAGATCCTAAAATAAAAGATATATATTATATTCAAGAAAAAAATAAAAATAAACAATGAATAACACAGAATAAGACGGATCAATCTAAATTAAATTTGCTGTAAACACCAAAAATAAACAGAAAAAGGACATCAAAAACTTTTATAAACAGTACCAAAAAGACTGTTAAGATGATATAATTCTCCTTGTTTGCAATTCAAACATTTAAGTTTGTGATTTACGATATTATTTTTGTTCATCAGATAGTAGTCACGGCAAAACCTTAGATTCCAATCCTTAACAAAAGCTACTGACATGTGCTGTACAATAATTTCATAATGTTACGTATGCTGTTGACGGTATGTCTTAAGATTTTCCAAAATCAAAATCCTAACTGCAATGACTTTTTTTGGTTTAATGCTGGCTAATGGTCACACCAAACATTCATCAACAACAATGCATGTTCAGCAATTTAAACCAATTATACGTCTGTATCAGGCTAAATGCGTCAAAATCGAATTTAAACATTACAGATTGTTTTTTCAAAGTGGTCGTAGCACAATCACATGCAAACAAAACCAAAACCGCCTATCAATAATAAACATATCTGCTTAGATTGAATCCAATATGTGTAGTCAGTACATGAAGGATGTCTTACACTGTTAATCGTGGTGTTTCGTAGAGTTACTGTCTTTAAATCAGGAGTATTATAAGTAGATATGATAAATTTGAATTACACAGTTTTCAATGGAAAACATAAAATAATTTAAAAGTATATATATATTATATATATATATTATATAACACACATTATGAGAACAAAAAAAAAATTATATTTCTTACAATATTAAATTTATCTTTTAAGCACAAAAACTTAAATAATAATGCTTAATTAACTTATAATTCCCAGAAAGTAATACAAAACTTAAGATTTTCCAACAAATTATGATTGTATTATTTTTGTTCGATACAATGTTGGGGAGGAAAAATCAATTCAAATTTGTTAATCTTCAATGTCCAACAACATTCCTAAATATAGATAAAGCCCACCACTCTTCTCAAATTAATCTTAAAAATTTTACATCAACCCATGTAATTTTCAGCACTTCATATTTATAGGAGTGCAGCATTGTACTCCACATCAGATTTTTAAGTATAAAATTTATTTTTTTCATACCTTCCTGGCTTGCACAACTCTACTTTTGAAATCACGTTTAAAAATATATTTCTGCTAAAACATTTTAACTAGGTAAATAATACCTTAACAAGAAAAGAGAGAACACATATGGAAGAAAATTATTTACAAATCTGTACTTAAAGTAACATCAAGGATGAAATGACTAGAAAAAGTAAAAGATAGTAAAATAGTTGTTTTAGATTAAATTCTGTTTCTTTACAAATTATTTATATTTGATGTAATGCTGGTGGATAGCCATCCTGAACATTCATCATCATCATCATCAACACATCTTGACTGTTTTTAAAAATCGTAGATTTGTGACCAAACACAGTCTTAGATCTGTGTTTGGCCAAAAGCATCAACTGAATATCTGCACTAACATTGTGCAAGTTTCTGGCGCTATTTTATCAAAATAAATACAGAAATATTTCTAATTGTCATACATTATTTTATATACAGGTGATTACAAATAAAATATACACTTTCAACAGCTTTATTAAAAATTTATTTTTAAGAGATGAGATGACTACTATGAGATGATTACTTACACGGATTATATAGAATTCTTTAAGTTCTTAGTTCTATAAATGTTTAATGTGTGCACCGTTTGTAACACGACAGATATCACCATGGTTGTTGAATTCGTCCCAAACATATATCGGTCAACGGTAGCAACAGCATTTCTAATACGTTATATTAAGTCGCCGATATCAACAGGAAGGGGTGGTACCAAAACTTTTGTCTTTTGCATAACCCCATAAAAAGTAGTTGCAAGGTGTCAAGTCTGGACTACTTGGTGGCTAAAACTTTTACCTTATGGTGATTTATCATATTTTGTTCTGAAATGTCATTGCACGACACTAACAAAGTTTGTTTTGGCTAATTCGAGCGCATAAAAAGCTTTCTCTACTGCAATAGTGGCCACCTTGCCAGTCTGGTAACATGACACATCAATCAGTGAAATTTTTTTCCCTGTAAAACCATATCGTTTATTACATTTACCACAGGTTGATAACCTGGAAATGTTTAGAAAAAAAAATGTGTCATTAAGAGTAAGAATTAAGCAAACAATCCAAATTGTAACGCTAATAAGTTAAACTATAAACAACTAAAACGTTATATTATAAAATAAAATAAACAACTTCACCAATTTTTCCTGTTTAATTTGATATTGTTCTTCCTTTTTTATAAACATCAAACCTCACAGTTACAGTTTTTATCTAAACTTAAAGGATCATTTTCTTCTTTTGTAGGAAACACTGTGTATAATTTATTATGATCTATTCCCTGCAACAGAAAAATTTCACATGGTACTGTAATATTAAAATAATTTCCGTTCTGAGTTAACCGCTAAATTAAGCTGTTGGACTAAATTATACAATAAGAATAGAAATTATTCAAAAACTAAATATCTTTTATATTAGCTACAGATAACTAACCAAAAACTGCATTTTTCCCTCCTACAGTGAAATTTTAATTATTTATCTTTTACTTACACAATCATACTCCATGTCTTCATTATACTGTGAAAATAAACATTCTGTTTCTTCAGGTACGCTTTCTTCTAATTCTGTTTTAACATCGATCGAAGTGTTTACATCAAAAAATGTATTATTAATGAACGCATTCATTTTCTGTAAAAAACGAAAAAATCAAAATAGCAACCAAATTTTTATTCGGTTAAACCTGAAAAATAAAAACAGTATCTAGGCTGAATACAATCTTTCACAGGTTTTGAGCTTTTAACACAGCAGCCCTCTTTTTTACGTTAATGATTTTACTTTTAAAAGATACGAGTTCTCAGTGTAATATCCTGCATTTAGAATTTTACTGTCAATTTTGACCCGATTCCTCCGTTATTTGTCATTACTGAATTAAATTGTGCACTTAAATTAATGCTTTCATAAAAATTACTCTCCATTTAAGTATAAATCAGTACGGTAAATACAGTTAAAAACAAGCTAAAACATATACAGTTTTATTGGAAGTACATTTTACCAAAGCTTTTTCTAAGATATTTTTTACTACTTTTCAATATTAAGCTAATTATTTTTCGTTTTTTTGTCAATATTATTTTAAAAATAATGTTTATTATACGAAACATTTTAAAATAATTAGTTTAATATTTGATGTATATACTTAAAATGGAGTTGTAGTTTTAATGAAAACATTAGTTAAATAATGTAGAATTTCCTTTCAACAAGCAGTCTATTTATAACATAAGGGTTAAACTATCTCCTAATCCTGATGGTTACATTATTATTTATCGCAGTTATACCTGCAATACAAAAAGCGTTTGCAAATGAACAAAACTTAATGTAGCTTTATACTTACTGCCGGTGCAAAATTAGTAATATGCTCATAATATGTTTGTTTTACATTTCACACAGTATGTGTTTTGTCCATAACAAAGTTTCATTTACAGAGTAATTTGTCCAACTAACTTCATTTTCAATCAGTTGACGGCATATTTCATCACACACAAATCTATCAACTTAAAAAATAGAGGGTGTAAATAATACAAACCTCTTCAGGATTAGAAAACCAGACTATTGTAATCCTTTCTGTTATGGACAAGGAAACATTAGAAACATTTATGAAATGTTTCGTGAATGAACATAAAGTAGTTTGTAAAAAATAAGAATATTTATTAAAAGGATTAGGGTATGTGAAACTGTCATTATAAAGTATCATTATATATGATGATAGTTTACAGAAAGAAAAAAAGTTAAAAGTTTAATGAATTTATCTTTATGATTTAGTGGCATTTTTGATTTCCCAGCCAGAAGTTAAGAATTATAATTTGAATATAATGAAATTTTCATTGAATTTTACAGATAATTTAATGAAAAATATTTGGGTTTTAAAACATCACAAGCATCATGTCATTAAAAAGTTGTAGCAGTTACTTGTAGCAATACTACAAAAATAAGAAAAGACTGAATATATCTTTAAAAGTTCTAAGATTAAATTAAACTTTTCTTAACTTTATTCAGAATTAAAATATTGATGCAGATTTGAAATTATATTCACGTTTACTTTCTTTAAGAAAACTCTGAAGGTATGTAGTTAACATGTTATACTTAAGTTGAATCAGTAATTTCAGTATGAAAGACTAATTGAATAATACTTTAAATCTTATGGTGATAGATATTTTGAAAAAATATTGCTATAATTTCAAATATGAAACTTTACTTCTTTATATAATTTTTGATTCACATCTATTATCCATTTTGTGAAAGATAAATTTGATTGCATCATTCCACAAAGTCAGATTATTTTCCAGAAGTAAACCGGCATTAATCGATTAGCTTCATTATTGTAGTAATACAATTATTGTAATACAAAACTTTTGATTGCGTTTGGCAATTGTTTCTCTCTAAGCATATCAGTTGGACATGACGGTTAGCTTCTGTGTGTCGTGTTGGTGAAGTGGCAGTGAATGCTATTTTAAAACAATTTAAAGAAACCGGTTAATTTTCACCTCAAAGGAAAGGAAAATGTGGCAGTGAAAGTAAACCTCCTCAAAAACAGGATCGATCATAAGTGAGTAAAAGTAAACTTGATCCAAAATTATCTGCCTGGACTTAAATTGATAATTATGACATTGTTAGACGCCTAATTCTTGCAGCAGGATGGAAAGCTCATCAGGCTGCTGAAAAGTAGTATTTATCTCCTCCAGTAATGTGCAAAAAACTGCTCTTGTGTGCTAAAGAATACTGGACAATGCTGTTTTCCGACAAGATAAATTTTTATGTTCAGGAGCAGTGGGTTCTGTACATTAAAAGCATTAGATGAAAATACATCGCTTGCTCAAATCCAACAAACAACCTCAGGAAAATGTTTCGGGTTTGTACATTACTTCCAGTAGGTGGTGTATTGAAAAGTAATGAGTTTTGTTCAGTCTCATATCTACCTTATTTATGATAGAGCGCAACTCTTTCTTCTTACTTATGTAAGCAATACAAATTATCAACAGCTGTTATAACATATACTTTTCTTTATAAATACTATTAAGTATTACATTCTGTCTAAAAATATAAAACAAATCAGTTCTTAAAAAGATGTTAAATTTAAAATGTCAGTTCTGTTGTAAAATGTTACCTAAAACTGTAAATCTAAATATAACACTAATAGTATAAACATCTTAACAAATAAAATTTATCTAAATCTATTGTAAAAATGTAATTAATCACAGGAACGAGGTATTTATTAAAAATATTATTGAACCAGCGGCATATTCTTTGAATTCTCGTAAGCGCAATAAAATATATATTTGAACACTTTTTTTTGGTCGTCCAGGCCGGGTATGTGAAGACTTGTTATAACAAGATAAATATATTATTTATGTACAGATAAATATGTTTCTCAACTTGATATTGATATTCATCTTTTACAAATTAAATTATGAAACAGAGTTGCTGCAAGGCAAATATGATGCCGTTCAAATGCAACTTGAAATTGAAGATATTTGTGCAGATCATGTACAGGTTAAATAAAGATGATTTATGCAGATTTGAATGTAAATTACAATGTGCAATAGATAATTTTAAGCAATCTAACATCGATCAAGAATGTAGTTACAGCAACTAAGCAAATGCAACTATAAAAGATTAATTTACAATTTTTCAGAGGCAACATTATTATAGTTTATTTAGTAATTTAGTATATAATAGAAATTATTTAAGTAACTTCTTTATTTACATACCTCCTTGAAGGATGAAGCATTAGCTATCATTAAAAATTTAGGTGTTTCTCATAATGCAGATTGTATTTTACAACTAAATTCCATTAACTGAGAATCATTGGATAATTTATCCAAATTAATCATCAAATTATCTTTCATAATTCAGTGCTCTTGAAGCAATCAATACATATGAATTTATTATTGTTTGGTTGTTAACATCAAAGTTAGAGTATATACTTCCAGATTAAGGGAGGATACTAAGGGGAGGATACTAAGAGGAGAATATAACTCAAAATATTTCATAGAATTCCTTGAATTTAGAAGGCAGATGCTTGAGAATATTAATACAAATCCAGCAGCAATACATTTTTCCAATGGACAGCGATACGACATTGGAACTAAATCCTGTACTAAACATTTTAATATAAATGCTGATAAGCAATACCAGGAAAATAATTTTATTTATTCAAAATTTAATTATAATCAATGTCTAATTTGTATTTTAATCATTATTTACATTCTTATAAGAAATGAAGTTTTTCTGTTGATGAACAGTAACAATAATAATATCATAATTGTTTCAGTTGTTTAGTTAAGGGTCATGTCATTCAACATATACGTGAGATTTGTTCTCAAAAACAACAACTTCATAAAAATAATATTAATTCTAAATTAAGATTATAAGTCTGACAATAATAATATTGTACCTCATTTAAATTGGTCAAATAAAACCGTACTTTTATCTACTGCATTACGTACTACCAATGATGTACATGGTAGTACTCATACATGTCAGGTTTTACTAGATTCTGGCAGTCAAGCGAATTTTTGTACTTATGAATTCACATGAAGATTAGAACTTCCATTTATGAAAAATGATATTCTTAGCTTAGGAATAAATAACACACTTCCTCTTTCTGAATATAGTGTTGAATATACACTGCATTCTTTATATATGAATTTTTCCCTCCAATTGCAGTGTGCTGTTTTAACAAAAATAACAGATAGCCTACTGACATTTACGTTTGATAATATCTTATTTTAATTTGCCTCATAAACTGTTTTTTGCAGATCCTGAATTTAATATCAAATAAAATTGATGTCCGTATTGGAGCACAATTTTACTAAAATTTATTAACCTACAAAATTTATTTGAAACTTAAAATATCCTGTTCTCCAAGAAACCAAATTGCAATATATTCTAGTTTGCTATTAAAAATGATTTCTATGTAGATGATCTCATTACCGGTTCAGATAACCTAAATTGAGTTATTCTATCAAAGAATAATATCTCCAAATTATTACAACAGTATGGTTTTCACTTCACATGTGATATTCTAACAATTGCAGTACTTCTACGTCTAGCTATAATTCATCCATACCATCTAATCAAGAACACAACATATGTACTTGTAAGAGTTCTATGGAACAAAAAGTCAGATACATTAAATTTACAAATACCTCGTTCTAACAATTTGAAAATTTATACTAAAAATTTATACTAAAAGGAATACTCTCTCTTTCAGATGTCTGTGATCCTCTTGGACTCACTGGCCGTGCATTATATTTTCACTCTATAATCAATTACATCTAATTGAGTCATTTAAGTCGATCCATTAAGTTTAATAAAAATAGTAAAATTCATTTTATTAAATTACATGGATTTTCTGATGCCTCTAATAACATGTTGACTGCCGAAAGAAAAAACGGATTATGACTGCCGATACCGCTCAGTTTTTTTACCACTTTTCAGTTAAAATGATCTTACATTATAAGGGAGGAGCTTTAAAAATATCATTTTCATTATTTATTTTTTTAAAAATTATAAAAATTTATTTAACTCCGATCGGAGTGGTCGGCATCCTTTACCGATTTTTTTTAATTGGTGCCGAAACCTCTAATCGGAGTGTGTAAATTTTAGGCAATGAAATAAGAAAATCCATTCTTGTAATGAAATAAAGGTTTTATTAATAAATTGTAAGTTTAAAAAATTAAAAGTAATAAAGTTAAATTAAAAAAAAAATACAATAATAAAGTAACGTTTCTATTCTGATAATGAAAACGTGTCTTGATTATGACATTTTAAGTTTAAAAAGGAAAAAGAATTAAATTGAGTACAATAAAATGAAAATAGATAAAATGGAATAATCACACATCAATTTTTGCTTAACATTTTGTGATATTCATCAAAACAGTAAACCTGGATTTCCAAAACACATCTTGCACTCGTAAATAGTTTGCTTTCTAACGTTTTTCATTCTGCATTCGTTTCTGCTGACTCGCTTCGATTCTTTCAATCCTTTTTGTTCTTTAGTCGTTTTTTTCGATTTTGCTAATCCGGTGGATACTCTTTTCTGTAAGATTCAGTTTTCTGTTACATTGTACTGGTATCGATGTACGAGATGACAACAACCCTCTGATTATCTCCAAACGAAACTCGTACAATTGTGCAGGCTTAACATATCGGTTGTGAAGATAATATGCATTTACAACACCTAATTGCAATCAATACATGTATAAAAAGTTTCTTGTACCATCGTAAGGTTTTACGACTACACGGATAATATGCCATCATTTGGTCCTGCCTATCTATCCCAGACATGAATTTATTAGTGCAATTGGCTTCTTAGTTTCTACTCCTCTTTTGTTTGTGATCATTTTCATTTCATTCCCAAATTCAGTAGAAATGTATGTTACATTTGTTTTGTTCCGCCATTTACCGACATGAACGCCATTACAAAACATGGATTTATTTTCCCCCGTTGCAGTTTTAAAGTGATGACTTCTTTCGGGTTATTCTTTCTATCTGCTCGAAGGGTTCCAGTACAGTATCTATTGCGTTCTAATAATTTCATAGCCAAACCCACACTATTATAAAAATTATCAGTGTACACTGCATGCCCATTTCGTAACTTCTCATCCAATAAATGCAATACTACTTTTCTGTGTGATCAGCACCACTATGAACATCAGAGGACCCTTGATAAACATGAAATTTAAGAACTAAACCGTTTGGTTCTGTCAGCACATACAATTTAATGCAGTATTTGTGGCGTTTATTTTTATATATTGGCGAAATTGTAATCTGCCACGCCAGAGAACCATAGCTTCATCTAGACAATTGTTTGCCTGGGTAGTAAATTTCGTTAATTCTTTTATTAAAAAAATCAATTACTGATTTTATTTTTCCTAAACGATCATCATGATTAGACGTAAAATGCAGACATCTTAATATTAAAAGAAATCTGTTTCGTGACATGTAATTTCGAAAAACAGGAATATCGAAAATGGGGTCGGTCTTCCAATAGTCATTCAGTCAGGACAATGAAATAGTACATGTGTAAAGCAGCAAACCTAGGAAAACTTTTAACTCTTTTAATGTTAACTCCTTCCAATCCGTTCGAGATCTTCCCTTTATCCCTGGTCAGCAAAAAACTTGCACAGCGTATTCATTTATCTCATTGACAACAGTTTGCAAAAAATTATCGTGAAAGATTAACTCGAAAGAATCTAGGGGGGGTATGCCGTCGCCTGGAATTGAAACCAATAAATTCTGTTGTTTCGTACATGTAAATTTTTTCAACATACCTGTATCACTCCATACACTACTTGAATTTACATTGATATCAATTGGTGAAACCATATCGGGTGAGACATCGTGTGTAACCTCATGTTCGTTTTCAGTGCTGGGAACTTGATAGATCAATGTCAGTATCAGGAAAACTATTTTCACTTATATCACTGTTTTCCAAATAATGAATTAGTTGATCATTAGATAACTGATTACGTTTTTTAAAATCACCTGATTTTTTTTATGAACAGTCCTGAAGGTCCTGGTTTATCTGCCATTTTGTATGATGTTACTCTGATTCCATCATAGCATGGACATTGTTGTATTCATGGACATTCTTTGAATTGGAAGGTATTTATAGGTAATAGTTTCTGACATTCAACGAAACACTTCAATTAACAATTGGTATTACATCAAATTCTCTGATAATACAGCAGACATAGTGGGTAGAGCTTTTTCACCAAGCAGATTACTTGATATGTCACGGTGGTGGTGTGGTCTTCCTTGGCTATTACAATCTTCTTCTCATTCGCCAACGGATCATAATATTACGTTCAATAATAATTTAAATCCTGAATGCTTATTAGAAAGGCGTAAAACGATTTTCATCTTTACATACTTATTATGAACATTAATTTTCTTTCAGATTCATTCATCCTATTAAATCTAAACCATCTGAATATAATTTTAGTACTTTTAACTACTAAGGTGTTAGATCATACTCTTTACTTTTATGTCAATCACAATCCATGAATTCCAATGAGATAAAGAATCAGGTCATTGATAAACAAAGTAAGCTTAGTTTACTAAATGATTTAAGGTCTAATCTGTGTAGGAGGCATACTAACATCTGAGTGTTAACATTCCAAAATTGTCAACTCTGAACACTCGTTGTGACAGAGATACTGGATAATAATGCAAAAAAAATCATTTTGTCAATCATCATGTGTTTAATTTGCTTTAGATGTGATGCAAAACTCAATCCCAACAGCTTTGTCAATTACTGCTTGGTAGAGTGATTCCTTCCTGAACATTCTCTTGTGAAGTAGATAATAGTGGCCCAATTATTCGTCATGGCAGGCAGAAATGTAAAACATTGTGTAAGGCTTGCATAGCGCTTTTTATATGTTTAGCAGCCACTAAGGCTATTCATTTGGTTTTTTTCTGATTTGACTTTAATCATTTTTTTCCACCTTCAAAAGATTCATTTCACTAGAGGTATACCTACTAATATATTTTCTGATAACTCTGCTAACTTTCTTTCTGTTGATACAAGTTGTAAAAAATATTTTTAACTTTTAAGATCAGACAAATTTAAAACAAATATTCAAACCTTTTCTACATCACAAGGAATTAGTTTGTCATTTATTCCTCGTTCATTTCCTCATTTTAGTGGTTTGTGGGAAATTGCAGTCAAATATCATAAGTCTTGTAATAGGACTTATGATATTTGTGGTCATAGGACTTAATAGGACACTAAATATCTGTGTTGATGCAGATTGAGGTTTGTCTTAATTCTCGCCTAATGCTTGCTATTTCCACTGGCCATAGAGACCACTGGCTCTTTGGACACCAGGTTCACCGGGTTGTGACACAATTTCAAAACCCAATTCCTGCAAGGCAATGGGGTTTTGCACCATACCACACTGCCACAAAAGTAGAAAATGTTTTCGAAGAATTTAACATTAAGTGCTCTTGTGGCCAAGCAATCCCACACAACCCAAATGAAATTCTTTAGGCAATAGTAAATAACGACTCGGAACACAAAAACTGACCTAATTAATCAGTAATATTATGGTTTCATGGTGAAGAAATCAAAAAAATGTTTAGTATACTTGTTGCATGGATGCTAAAAGCGATTAAGAATAAAGAAAAAAATATTAATTAGATATTCACAAAGTGTACAGGTACGATTTTGTATCAACATAAAGCTAATTTTTTATTAAATATCTGCATTCGTATTAATTTGCTTGCTTAAAATAAATATTTAGCATTTAAGATTATTTTGTTTTTAACGTCCAATCATTCTAATTTAACTTTATGTTTTACAGGCATGAAAATTTATCAATATTTAAGCAACTTGGGTGTAAGAAACTGTATTTATTACTGTTCTGAGTGAAACAAAATTTAAATTGAGGTTAAAAATGAAGTGTTTCATTTTAAAACAAATCAGGTTAGTGAAATTGCATTTTGTTTTTTTATAACAAGATAGTACATTATAATTTTTAGTGGTATCAACAAAATTTCATTAGTACTAATTACAAAATTATTAAAGTTCTAATAATAATAATAATAATAATAATAATAATAATAATAATAATAATAATAATAATAATAATACCTATTCTTTGATTTCATACTTATCTATTCTTATATAATTGATTAAAATAAATTCACACTCAAATCTATGAATTTAAAAGAGGGCATAAACAATACAAACCTCTTCAGGATTAGAAAACCAGAATATTGTAATCCTTTCTGTTACGGACAGGAAAAGATTAGAAACAAGTTTGAAATTATTACACTGAAAAACATAAAACATAATTAAAGAAAAAGCATTGTTATTTGTTATTTTAATGTGCGTTTTTTGTCAATTGGCAATAGAGATGAATATTACTGTAAATTTGTTAGACAAGCCAGACATTTTATAAATAGTGGAATTATAGTAATGTATTTCTAAACAGTACCACTTTTGATCATTTTTAGTTACTACTGGTGTTGTTCTCCCAGATAACAGGGTTAAGATGACTTGTCTCCTCAGTTCAGTATGTTAAGACTCAAATCCTTGATGAAAATTTTCGGTTCAAGGAATGTAGCAAAAAATGCTGATGCTTTGGAATCAGTCATTCATCCTGATTGGGGGGGGGGGGGGTTTAATTACCCCCAATCCTTTACAAAGGTGTGGTGTCAGTGAGGCAGTTATGCTATATGCTTACTTGTCTGGGCTCACCGCTTGGCTTTTAGGTGTTATGCTTACATTTTGCTACAGACCCAGTGACTCCTCTTTTTGGCTGTTATAAATGGTTATAGAACAGTCTCGTGGGAGGAAGTGTGTATTATAGCCGGAGTCAAACCAAGATATGTTGGATAATGAGCGTAAGGAACACTGCATTTCCAAGGCAAATAACCTATTGACATATAAGAACGAAAGTAGGAGATGGAAGATTGGAGCCTTGTGTCTTGGCAGGTCAGGTGGGACGAATCCCACACAGGTTGCTACACGCATAGTATATTTCTTATAGTGTCTGTTGTAGGTGCGATTAGATGTGTTTCCCCCAATCAGTATGTCGGTGAGTTTGCTAGGTTTCATTTGGTGGTGGATTCGAGTCAATGCCTGGATTTTGGGAGTGATGATACAGTGAAGCACGTCCTGTATTTCTGTCTCTGTATGAGGTCAAACATTCACGAGCTGTTAGGGAACTTGAGAGAATGCATTCCTTTCTGGATCTCCATATTAACTGGATGATCCGCAGCAAGGAGTATTCTGTAGTGGCTGGTTTTCTTCCAAGCCATTTTCTTTGTTTTTTTTTTTTTTTTTTAGTATGGTTTTTTTTAAAGAGGTGGAAGAGAACCCCATTTTGAGCAGTGTCGAGCTCACTAACAGGTTTTGCAAGATGTTATTAAATATGTATGTGTTCCTGCACACTACAGACTAAACCACCCCTGGCTACCCACCCTTCCTGATACAGTTGGTGTGCATTACTCGTGGAAGGGGGAAATACACCCTCACAGACATTCAAATACCACAGTCAACAGATACGGTTGGTTTAGTAGGTCTGCAGAGGGAGTTCAGTTGAGGTATTTGATCACGGCAGGATCCAGGGTGGCTAGGGTTCCGGCCTAGGCATGGATAGGTTGGAGGTAGGCGTAATGGCATCGTGCCACGGTTATATTGGTATTGTTTGATTCGATTTGAGGCTTTTACATCGATTTGGCATCCTGACAGGCCTGGCTGATTACTGTGAGATGTAATCAGAGGGGTCTAAAGACGACATCCAGTAAAGCAAAGTCCTCAGGGCTCGGAACGGAGGGTGTGGTGTGGCGACTGGTGACGTTACCGTTCTTCCCCCTACAGGGTTGGGATGCCCAGATAACAAACACTATTATTGAATTTTTTTTTATTGAATATGAATAATATATCGTAATATGATGGGTTAGGGATTGTGGTTGTTTTCTAGTAAATTCTATAAAGAATTTCAATCACAGTATAGCTACTATCACAGCTCCTTTTAAGGAAAACAGGTGCTGAAATATTTTGTATTCTGTCATTGACATGGTAGTGTCCCTTTTGAAGAAGTTCCAGGGTCAGTAAGTTACTTTTTTGAGTAAGTTTGTGAGATTTAGTGCTCTCACAACCAGTATAGAGTATTTAACAAACGAGTAACATTCCATCTTGGAGATTTAGTAGTAATTAATTTACCAATGCAACGGCAAGAATTATTATGATTTAAACAAAAAGTTATTTATAAATTACTAGCAATCTGTATTCAGTTCATTATTTTAAAAATATTCTAAATGTTTTGTATGTTCTTTTAAAAATTAAAAATAATTTAATTATTAATTAATAAAATAATAATTAATTATTTATTTTAATTTAAAAATTACAATTTTTTTATTTTAATTTCAGTACTGAAGAAGCTTATGAAAGCAAATTTTCTGAAGCTAAATATGACAATTGATTCAGTAAATTACTGATTCGGTTACGGTTAAAAAAATCAGTATCAATTACTGAGACAGTTTTTTTTTTGTAGCATGAAAAACTTTCGCATTATCGTCCAGAACAAATATATTACAGAGGCGTTATGCACAGATGTGCTCTCTGATGTAGATTAACATAAATGTTTAATAATAATTAAACATTAATTATATTAATAATTAACATCGTGAATAATAATTAATAATTAACTACTGAATCAAGTTTCCAAACAACAAAAGTAGATTAAATGTAAAACACAGCATAAATTAATATGTTATTTTATATCGAATAAAAAAAAGTACAACAATACAATAAGGTAATTTTGGCTTAATTTTCCAAATTTTACATGCAATGTGATCAAATTGTTTTAATTGGAATATACATTTCTTTACATAAATTTTATGATTTTTTTTTAAAATTCAATTTTCACTTTATTAATTAAATTTTGTTTAAGAGTTCAGTTAAGTTCAATACAAAACGATCAAGGTCTACTATTCATGTAACATTAGAATACAAAACTATTCAAAAATAGGTCTAATATTGTTTGAACGGGACTAGTAGTTGGAAAAAGTCTTATTATCTGAATCTTATTTTTAGGTAGATTTCATAAGAAAGCTACTATTTCAATGGGTAAAAGTTCAAAAAGTGTATATATATATATATATATATATATATATATATATATATATATATATATTAGCAAGACCAATTCTTTTGTTATTGTATTTGTCCATATTCCCTCCTGTACTAATTACACCAAAGACAAAAAGTATAAACAGTTTATCACTAAGTGTACAGAATTCAATAATGTTTCTTACCTTATGTGCTTTCAAGGGTTCCCCTCATCATCAGTCTTTCTTTTAAACAATCGCACATTAAATTAGGAATAAAATTGTAAATGTGTAAAAATATGTAGTCGTATTAAATATTATAAAATTTAAAAAAAAATTGTGAACAGTACTGTATGTGTGGCTATCTAGCTGCATAACAATTTTTTTTAATTTTATAACCGATGATGAGGGAAATCCTTGAAAGCACATAAGGTAAGAAGCATTATTGAATTCTGTACTGTTGGTGGTAAATTGTTTATACTTTTGTCTTTAGCATATCTATATCTATGTATTTCACTTTCTCGTGAACATGGGCAAAATCAGACCATGGAGGTGGAAATGGGCAGGGCTTTCTAAAAAAAACCAATATCGCTATAACTTTCTTATTAAGTAAAATATAAAATTCATTTCATACTATTTTTTGAATAAGGGCCTAAAACCTATCTAAGTAAAGTTTTTTGATATCAAAAAACTTTTTTTTGATAATGTGTTTACCGGTGAAGATATATAAATTTTTATCCTTCATTTCCTAGTTTTCCATTGCAGTTATAAAAATATGTTCGCATAAATAATATAGGGTTAAATTAAATTTTATTTTAAAAACTTTATTAATTTATTTAAAATATATTGGCTTTTGGCCAGTACAATTTTTTTAAAAAATTTAATATAAAAAGATTCTGTTTTATGATGAAAAAAATTAAAATTCTTAATTTTTTAAGTTTGAATCGGTATCTGTAGACGACAGAACATAAGTATACGTTAAAACACATCTTTATAAAGAAATTTTTCTTTATAAAAATACATCTTTCAGTCTCTATTATAAATAAATAATTACGTCCACTATAATAAATACAATAGAGACTGAAAGATGTATTTTTTTTTTAATTCACTTTTCGGCAAGCGTTCCAAATTATTGAAAATTTTTAAATTGTAAATTTCTATGGCGTTATTTAAGATTAAAGAATTCTATGGCTTTAAGATGTTTAAAGAATATCGATTTGCACTACACCTAGAACGAAAATTTGTTTAAGGTTTAAAGTTATTTTTCAATATATTTTGTTAGCATTTTAGTTTGTATTCCTTATTTCAATAAGAATTTATTTACTAAAACGTACCTGTAATTCAAATTTGATATCGATGATGAGGGACATTATATTTAAAACTGTGCACTAATTTTTTTTTGTGGTGGATATGTACATTTGTACATCTTATTTAAAGTATTTTTACAACGTAATGCGTTGACATTTATATATCTTAAATTCATTTTACTTTTTGTTTTGTAAATTATTTATTATCGGTTGTTCTCTTATAAGAGTAACGATTAATGTCGTTTTACATTTTACATTAATTTTTTAGTAATTATTTTTGTTTATAAAGTAAATTATAATGTTTTGTATTTTCGATATTAGTGTATTCAATGTGAACTTATACTTTATTATCGATATGAATTTATTATGACTTATTTCATTAATAATAAGAATGTTACATTAACTAGATATAAGTATATACAGGGTGATTCACGAGGATAGGGCAATACTTTGACAACTCATTCTAGAGGCTAAAAATAAGAAAAAAGTACATATAAACATAGGTCCGAAAACGCTTTGTTAGCGAGTTATACAGGGTGAAAGATTTCGCCCGAGTTTCAGTTCTCCGGGTAAATTAATGTTTTCTGAAATTCTGGGAAGGTCAATTTAGGGGCAAATTCAATTGTTTCTTATGGTTTTTGAGCTGGGAAATCGAAAAACATAGGTCTCAGAACTGTATGTCTCTTAGTTTCTAAGATATTCTGTGTAAAACGCCAAAAATAGGGTCAGAAACACATTTTTTTACGTTTGACGTACATAACGTTGTTAAATTGGTGATAAATCTTACATTTTTTAAACATAAATTGTACAGAATTTAATTATAAGAAGATTGATGTAAATAAATCAAATTTATCAGACATGATGGGTAAAATTGCATGTACTAGTATAATATAAATGTTGTTGTAATGATACTGCAAACTACACTGTCTGCACAATTCAATGGTTATAAAAGAGGTAACGAAACCTCTGTATGTATGTAGTTGTAAATTCCATTAAATTAAATAAATTATTACACAAATTTTATGCAAATCTATCATTTATTCCATCGAGTGAATTATTCTATTGTTATTATTATTATTACTATGAACTAAATTCATTTGATAAATTTAACTGACTTTTGTCCTGTCAATAAAGTATATTTTACGATTCTTCTCAATAGTAGTGGACTGTATAAAGTAATTTGTAAATCTATGCCTATTGTGTGTATGACCTTTCACTAATAGTAATTAAATGAAAGAAAAAAATTTATTGGCTGTTATCTTAAAAATCCAAACTGAAAAAGGTACGATACTACAAAAATAAAAATCAATTTTAGGTAATGAATTAAATTTCATATTGTGCGTATTTAAAATAAAATAAACATGCTAAGCGAATGGCAATTGAATGGAAAAGAGTGAAACTCTATACACAACAAAGTCACAATTTAAGTACGTACAAAAGGCTTTGTAAATCCTACAGTGTTGACAGTCAATATATGAAGCGATTAAGCTATTTACTGTGACAGTAAACACCAAAAAACTACAGGCTTTCTCTTTCTGATAAGGTAGTAATTGAGGTAATCTGTAAAGGCGTTGAATGTTAGGTGTAATCTGAGATACGAAAGAGTGAATGCTTCTTGTCACTGGTTAAATTTTTATCGGCTTTCGCTCTCTTATATGATATTTATAAAAGTAATGTGTAAGGGCGTTAGATGTGTGGTGTAATTTTATATACGGAAGAGTGAACGTTTCATGTCATTGATTAAATTTTTCTCGGCTTTACCTCTTTGATAAGAAAGTTATAGAAAAAATCTGTGTGGGCGTTGCGTTGAATGTTTGGCGTAATCTTAGATACGGATGAGTGAATTTTTGTGAATAAACGGATGAGTGAATAATGGTAAGAATTACTCTCACCTTATGATGGGGTAAAAACAAAGAATACGATTGGTTGGAGTTATGTGGCCGATATGATAAGAATTATTCTCCTCTTAGGATTGGGTAAAAAACAAAGCGATTTGTTGAAATTTTGTGCCCGAAAATGATAACAATCCACCTTATTATTGGATGACCCTTTAGTTCGTGTATCCTGCATGCTTGAGCGGCTTAGAATTCAAACTCTCTCCACTATCCTCCCTCGTCCAGCAGTAGAGCATCGTCAGGGTAAGCCACGATGTGACACCCGCTGAGCAACCTCAGCCTCAGATGTGAATCAAACATTACCAATCATAATTGTGTAGGGAATGATGATGGTTATAATACGTTGTATAAGGAAGGTGTTGCAGTTACGTCCAAATGTAGGTTTTTTATTACCTGGAGGACCAATAAGGAAAACAATCAAGAAGGCGTTGCATTATATTTTGTGAAATAAAATAGAGCCTCCAGAGGTGATGATTCAGCAATTAGAGAATCAAACAAGACAAGTTAGATTAGGCCAGATACCCATAAAAAATGCAACACCACATGTTGAAGAAAAGTAGGACTCTGATACTTAAAGAAGCAGTCTTATGCCGATTTGGGGAATATAATAAAATTGGCATATATATTCCTCATCACTTGTTGAGGAACACTGATGCTTCAGGTTAGGGCAAGGACACAAGAGGTTTTAGCCCAGGGGACTAGACTGTTCGGATTTATATTACAACTGTAGTGGCAAAGGCCACAAGATCGAAACGTGTCAAGAACGAAAACATTATCTAAATTTTAGTAACAAGGGGCCAGATGTGTGGACAAACAGACAATGCTTAAAGTAGTACTTGCTAACGTTAATCAAAGTACTCTATCACATTACCTGGTGGAGGAGGTTCTCATAGAAAAAGGGCCTGATATTCTTAGTGCCACAAGGCCCATCATATATGTAACGGCCAGATCTGGGTGGTGTATTGACACAGAAGGTGACATTGCGATCTTGGATGTGACTGGTAAGATTGCCTGGCAAGTCAAGAGCAGAAGTAAGGGTTTTATAGCAATAGAGATGGACACAGCCTTGCATAAATGACAACATTCCAAAATATGTTGCAAAGGGACATGTTTTCAGTCTTCGACTTAACTGGAATAACAGTGGAAATGGTATGATCTTTCAGACGACATAATGAGTGACCATATAATCGCAAACTTAGAGATTAATGAACCAATTTTTAGAGCTGTATCAAGAAGTCAACCATTGCAACCAACGATTCATCAGGTAGATGTAGTTGTTGATTGAGGGGTAGGTAGAATTATTAATGGACATCTGAAGCACTTCAAAGTGATTCAACAAGAAATGGAGAAGGAGATCAACAGAAATGAATGTAAACATAAGGTCTACTGATGGACGGCAAACAACACAACGTTGAGAAGGCAGCTTCAAGCTAATCAGTGGAAAAAATAAAGATCGAGAAGAGTAGAAGGAGAAAAATAAAAGGAAACAGTTGATAATTACGTGCACAGGAGGAGAATGTTGAACAATGAAATAAATAATTCCAAAAAGAACACTGGAAATTTCTGTGTGAAGATTTCAACAACAACCTATGGGGTAAAACATATAAAATAAATACAAAGCGATTTGGAAGACGTTTGACTCTTCTAACAAAAGAGCAAGTACAGAACCAAGCAATGATTCTCTGACCTTGTAACGAAGAGGAACAAAAGGACATTGATGAATGTGAGATCAGGATGTTCACACTTAACGAAGTGCAGACAGTAGTCAGCTAATTGGGCAAAGCAAAGTCCTGACCCAGACGCTATACCAGCTGCGATTTTAAAGGGACTGTTGAACAAATCACCTTCTGAGATGGTCAAAGTGGCCAGCTACGGTATAGAGAGCAGGGAATGACCAAGGTGCCGCAAGGAGGCCTGACTGGTATTCCTACACTAAGGTAACAATCCAACAGGAAAGTATTGAGTACCAGCCATTACGCCTTATAAATAACATGGGAAGACTAGTTGAGAAGATCTTAGCAGCACATATTATTGAGGAATTAAACAACAGCACTGGCATTATCTGCAAGTGCAGATACGTTACAGATAAGTGCAGTTACTTAGCTTCACTTGTCTATACTGTGTGTTGTATTTGACTGTGTATAGTAGTGTTCTCCTGCATTTTCATCAAATCTTTTTAATACAAAAATGATTTTTCTCGTATTTTTTGCTACAACATGGCTTAGGCAAACATTTGTGGCTGTTATACCTTCACCGGTCCAAACGGATGATGAAAAGTTTTTATACTTACATGCACATAATATTTTAGTTAAGAAGTATGAAGTAGTGCTTAATTGAAACAATATTCAGTATTCTGAGGAGAAAGGTTATTAGGAGTATAACTAATAAGAAATGATTATTAAAAACAAAATTTATTTAAAATTCATATTATAGTATATGTACATAAACACAGCAAAATTAAATATTATACAACTATAATTCTATAACAATACAACTATAAGTGTTTCATAAATCAATAAAAATAATCCTATCTCTTTTTCTAAGCAGCTCTAAATTCTAATTTTTCCACTAAAGTATCATACTTATAAAATTTATTTTACACTTACATTATTTTGAATGAACTAAAGATGTGCGAATAACATCTAGTATACAATGGCTATCAATAAATAAAATTCTATTACAATAAAACCATAGTAGTAATTTTTTTTTAATATTATAATAAATAAGTGTACCACCAACTTTTATAAGATTGCTGATAAGATGAATAGATCAATTATGTTTGAGTGGATATTTAAAAAAACAATATAGATGAATGATGAATTTATAGTACAGCCAGGTTTCACTTATATTATTTCCATAACAAAAATATTATGTAAATTTTATATAACTGTTTTTAGATTTAAATCCTCTCACTTGTTAGTAAATGAACAAACCACATATTTTTCAGAGAGATGATAAATTTAAACGTTGTAATAAAAATTTTCAGACATGTTTTAATTTCAAAATTTGTATTAGGCACAACCATTATTTACATATTTATTGGAGGCCAGGCTGAACTATAAATTCATCAATTAAATGCCACAAATTTCCATGAATGGTCCAGGTTTTCCTTTAGGTACCTTGAACGTGTGTACACAGGTAACTACTTAATTCCATTTTAGAAACTACCTAATAATCTTTATCTTCATAAAGGAATCATTGTTACGGCATTTATTTAAACTGGACAGTTTAAAATTTTTGAAAAGAAGGTCCTACTTTTGAAGCAGAATCCTCTTCCCATGAATCTTATTAGGTAATTCAAAGTGAATTATGACCTTGTTCAGGATTTGAATTTGTGAAAGGCTGGAAACTACTCCAAACTGATATGAAATATATTTCTTTCATTATTATCAGGAAGAGTTTCAAGATTGATATTCTGAAAAAAATAATTTAGTGTTTTGTAACAATATTTGTGCTGTGATGGATTCACTGCATAATGAACATAACTTTACAGAAAGAAGATTGCTCATCGATTCTTTGAAAATTAGTTTAAAAATTGTCCTTTTGCACAACGGAAAAAAATTTTCTTCTGTGCCATTAGCAAATGCAACTAACATAAAAGAAAAATATGAAAATCCGATTAGAAAAAATTCAGTACAAGTACTAGTGAACTGTCGTTTACACAGAGGTAGCAGATTACAAGTACCATTGAACTATATGTTGTAGTTTATTGCGTTTTTAATTTTGTTACTTTCTGTGCAAATGGGGCAGCAGGGGCAAAACAAATCATTATAAATAAGGAATTAATAACCAAAGCATGAAACATTTATGCCTTTTCATGTTAGGAACAGATATACTTATTTGATCAAATACTGTATTGTATTTAATTGTGCTTATTCATTTAATATGTCATTTTGTGTTCTACTGAACACAATTCCTTACAGTGTGTATACAATATCAACACTATTTTCTATTTTGGTGGATTTATAACTCATATCTACGAGATGCTTGGAGAGTATTGAATATATTCCTACAGAGAGATTTTAGTTGTTCAGTTGTTGAGAATTTATTTGTATTTCTTAAAAACTATAAACAAAGTTCCAAGCAACTCACATTGTTATCAAGATGATTATGCATATTATATGTAAAGTTAATTAATTGCCTGTATGATAAACAATTTGTTATTATTTATTTTATTTTTTTCTATTATTATTAAATTATTTTTATTATTCAGTTAAATCTGATATTCCAATTTTTTTATTTCGTAAGTTAAACATTTTTTTCTCTTAAGAAAAATATCGATGAAGCAATATATAATGGAGCTGCTTCCTGCTGTAGATCTTTTAGTTTTTCATTAAGTCACTGATGTCTAGAGATTACCACAATTATTGCTGTAGAGTTTAAAAGGGTAATGCAGCAACAATGATATTCCTTTTTTATTTAGCTGTCAATTCTGCATTCTAATTTGAATAATACCAACATATTTATATTTTTCCATTTGGTCTTAAGTTTTGCTTGAAATTATATAAATTTGTCCAAAGTACAAGAAGAGAGATCATGCCAGAAATCAAGTTCAAGAAATTTGGACATAACAGATAGAACAGATTGTAGTTAGGAAGCAAGAAAACAATAAGCAAGAAAATAATAAGCAAAGAAAATAATAAGCAAAGAAAATAAGCAAGAAGGAATCCGGTTGTATAAAACTTGCCATAAATAAAGAGCTTGATTATCTACAGCAATACATGTACGGAACAGAATAAAAACAAAAAGAAGCTTCATTATCACAACCGGAAACAAGTATGGAAGTGACAACTAATCTTCAGGTTCACAGTATCTTAATGGCTCTAATTTCTGCCATACAGCCATGAAACAAGATCACCTAAGTTCATCTAGAGAACTGATACAAAGAGGTAAGAAGTACTAGACAAGAAAACAAATTTTTATGAGACATGCAAGGATGATTTTTCTTTTTTTTTGAAAATGAATGCCAATAAAAATACTATAAAAATACAAAATATTATTATATAAACTGGTTAAATCACAACCGATGAAGACTTTTCATTCACTAAGATTGATATTAAACTAAGAAAGCAGAATCGACCAAAGAAATTAGAAAAATAATACATGAATCGAGTGTAATAAACTATTTAAAGAAAGAAATGTTTTAGCGTATATCCTTTGTTGTAATCTACAGGTTGGATTCCAAATTTAAAAATAAAATAAAATTATTGATAGATTTATTAGGAAGATTTGCAGATTGGCCATGCATTTTTTAAAAAAATAATGCCACAAAAATTAAAATAATAAATAATCCACTATCTGATGAGCAAAGGAAAGAAGACTGAATATTAAAATGGACATTTTTTAATAAAAATAAATAAAATAGTATTCTTTATCACGTCATTTTATGTTTATTGTTTTGAATCGAACAGAATAGAATTTTCATATTTTAATATTTAATTATGCTTATTGATAACTTTTCATACACTTTTTGTTCAATATTAATAAATTAAAAAAAATGTCATAACTAAAAGATAAATTAATTAATTTGGTTCTTTATATTTTGAGTATTTTTTTATGAATACTTTTAATAATAATGATAATCACTAAAATATTTTTATAATAAAAAAATGTAACAACAAATTAATAAATGTTAAAAATTTTTGTTAAAAAATAAAAATTATTTAATTACTCATTTACATTAATAAATATTATTAATTTAATAATTATATATATATTCACACACGATTATCAGTGGCGGCTTGTAGCTAAAATTAGTGGGGGTGCTGCTCCAGAAAACGTTTTTCTGGGTCTTTTCAAGGTAGGATTAAACTTTTCTGTAAAATAACAGAACTGAAAAAAAATTAATGAAATGGAATAGCTGGAAGCAGGGTAATAATTTATTTCTACACTTGTATCATATTCAAGAATATGGTACACAGTTTTTGAGCACATTGTGCTTAAAAACCGTATTCACTTTAATCGAATAAATAATAAAATGTCAATACCGCTAATATTTTTTAGTATCATTTGATAATAACTTATTAAAATATTCGCTTAAAAACACTACAGTGCAACGGTGCTTAATTTAAATTTCTATGTATACAGAAACAAATACATAATTAGTTTTTACTAATTATCTTCTCTTTCCAGCTTGTTTTTGGTCAGATTTGGCAATCAAAGAGCCCTTGCTTTCCGCCATCTTCTGATAACTACTGAAAAAACAACTAAACCGCTTTCATATTCCTTCTACAGACTAAACTAGAAAAGGGAACGAACAAGGAATATTCCATACACTTGCGAAGTAAAAAAAAAAAAACTACCTTCTACCAGATGCCAGGGTCAGCACTGCGAGAGCAACAGTGCTCTCTCTCTCTCTCTCTCTCTCTCTCTCTCTCTCTCTCTCTCTCTCTCTCTCTCTCTCTCTCTCTCTCT